>NC_134457.1:134203838-134504776 GCF_047948215.1 Lycorma delicatula | reverse complement strand
AAAAATAACGTAAACAGCCGTCAAATATCGTACAACTATCAAATATGCTATGACGATGGCATTTCTCAACTTTTTCTGCAGAAAAGAGGCAAAATTAGTAGCATGTAAAAGATGCAAACAGAAAATAACTTTCTCATACTTTCTTCGTTTCGGCGGATGCGAAAATGTTAAGAGATGTTGTAAAACGGTTTGTTACAGCGAAAAAATAATTACAATATTCCTTCAGACTAAGAAAACGTTTTTTAAGTCCTATCATGTCCGAATTAATAAACAATGAGAGCTTAATATTCTTAATAAGGAATAAAGTACGTGTTTCACCTATATATTATTAAGAAAAAATGAAAGTGAAATGTAGATAAAAAGACTTGCATATAATGTACAAGAATTTGAGTACAGCTAATTTAGCCGGACTCAGTGGCGCAAGTGGTAGTGTCTCGGCCTTTCATCCGAAGGTCCCGGGTTCGAATCCCGATCAGGCATGGCATTTTTCATACGCTACAAAACTTCCAATTCCATATCCCATGCACAAGCTTTAAGCTTATGTGGCGATATTGAGTAAAAAAAAACTTAGAATAGAAAATAAACTTTACTACTTTCTTCTGAATAAAATTAAGAAAGAAAGTGGTAACAAAGATACAGTAAGTCTCTGTTATTGTTTATTAACTAACAAATATAAGAGGTTAGAAAAAAAATATGAAAATGCAATCGGGAACTATCTAAAGAGAAAAAAACGTTAAGATTTTCTTATTCCATCACTTGTTAGGCAAAATTAAAGTTAAAAGAAAATTGAATTTATTGCTAGAAGAGAAAATTAGTTTGAATACGCCTAAAATAAAAAAGGAAGTTGTTTAATTTCGATACATTGAGAATAACAAAATAATAAATAAAACAAAAATAATTTTTCAGAATATCGAGGTCACTCATACGACAAACAGGACGAAAAAGTTGTGTATTTTTTATAGTTTTATAAAAATATAAACAAAACGTTTCTTGGTGTGTAAAAAAGTTTTTCTATATCTATTATAACGTTTGAATTACGCTACTGGAACCTGTATCATATTGAGGTTATTATGAGATAAATAACTCTTATTAACTAAACTTGCTATACTACACTGTTTATTCTTCAGTTAATTATGTGGGATTCTGAGGAAGAAATGTCTTTAACACCGATCGATTTAAAGAAAAGGCAGAATTTATGAATACTAATCTACTGACCCAGAAATGTATTTTTTAATGTATTTTTTTTTAAATGTTAAAAAGCGTATTTTATCATTAATTTAAATCAATAATCCCAATATTTTCTTAGCTGGAAAAAATACGGCATACTACTCTCTGTAATGGCCATCAATGCATTCTTTCCAAGTTTACCACACTCGTCAAGGCTCTTGCCATAACTTAATTCGCACCCAATATTATTAGATAACATTATAGGCTCGTTGCATAATGTACTATTTTAATTCAATAATATAGAAAAGCAACCCTCGACTTTGGTAATAATATGATGATCCGTAACAAGACGACAACTATGTTATATGTCCTCGACTAACAGCAATGATATTAATTTGAAAGTTAAACTTTTGTAACGGCACACCGAACCGAATTGTATCATAAAACAATATTTTTTTAATTTATTTATTTGTTGTCGTTTTATGTCACTCGATGAAATTAATCAGAACCACCGAGAAAATATGAAATAGTTTTTTCTAAGAAAAAGTTTTATTTAAAAATTTGGTTTGAATGGTCGTTAGTAATGTTTAAATCACAAATTACTATTACTTTTTTTATTACCCAAGCTTTAGATACATAGAACCTCATGATGAATCTCAAGCTTAATAATTATTTAATGCGTGTAATATCATTTAATTTCTAAATTCATCTCTGAAAAATTTTGGCTTTTTTGGATTAATTTTTAATTTCACTTGACTACACTCCTGAATGGAAAGCACAAAATAAATCTAAAAAAGTGCCCTATTAAATAGTCTTTAATCACTGTATTTACTCAATATTTACGTTTCTGGACCAAAAGTAATTTTTCAGTTATCTATCATTTGCAAAGCAATAAATATATCATGAAGCGTAATTTTAAAGTAAAAAATAATTACGTTTGATTTTTTAAAGCTGAAGTTTACAGATATTAAATTGTAAAAAATAAAAAAATTGTTTATTTTCAACGGGAAAGGATAAGTTTCCATGTACTTGATATTCATGTTTTAACATGTAAATTACACGCCTGAAATTTCTTCCAAGCAGCACTTCATCATAAACACATTATATTTTAAATTATTAAAATATATTGATAAATTCTCTAGTTTGTAGACAAACACTACTAGGAGGTGATCGTATTTCGTTTCTCTTTTTTTATTTTTTTTTATGTTATATTTTTTAATCAAGTAACCGAAGGTAGATGCAGCCTGACGCATTAAATAACATTGGCAGTGGCTGCACTGATTGAGCCGCTGCACCAAACTACACCGTCGCACCCCTTAAAAAATCGAAATTTAAAAAGGCCCGAAAATGGTTTTTAGATATTTATCTGAAAAGAATTTGCAAGCCTAAATCTCGTGACTATCTCGTTTAGTATAGTCGGAAATGTGGAAAATTTATAACTTTTCAAGGTTGAATTTCGAAAAATCTAGAAACTGATTTTTAGATATTCACATGATAAACACACCAAAAACCAAATTGATATGTTTATTAGTTACCGAGAAATTCAAAACACTAGATGTCATGTAAACGACAAAACAGCTAGTGGTGTTTGTCGGGTATCGCTAACAACCGGGAAAAATACATTTTTAACCAGTTATAATTATTACTTTAAGATGAGGCAACAATTTTGAAACCCACAATCTTCTCAAATTTATTGTTATTCCATTTTCACTCTCTAAACTGGGAGTTTCAAAAAATCTTTCCCATTGTGTACAAACAACGTGTATACAAATTTTCATCAACTTATCTCCAGTAGTTTTTGCTGGGCGTTGATTATGAATATAGCAGAACATATTCTTTTATAATATGTATATATAGGTATAAATTATCAGTCAAGTGCTTTTAGTGCTTTTTTTTATTTGTGTTTTTAGCATATTTCTTTCGTCCTTCAATTAAAAAAAAGACTACTAATTATAAAAACTTATTTTTTAATACAAATTAACAAACGTATACTGTACTATTTAATTTTTCAAAACTAACTGATTAACCGAGTGTTTGAAAAATTAAGAACAAAAAGAGAAACTACCACAGCACACATAGGATCAAGAAAAAACAGTAGAAAATCGTTGATTAGAGGTACATTACAATTTAGACATAACATAACATTCTCATAACATTAACTATGTTATGAGATCAACATGATCATTCATTTTGGTTTGAATTTAAGAAATTAAGCGCTTCAAGAAAATTGAATAACTAAATGGAAATTATTTAAAATAAAGTATAAAATCGAATAATTTTTAGTAGCAAGTATTTTTTCTACGGTCATCAAACATCAATGACTGGATGACTAACTAAGAAGAAATTTCATTATATCTCCTTGCGACAAGGATAATTTAAATATTTTTAATTAATTCAGTATCTCAAAAACAATTTTTTTTTAAATATTATTCAATATAATAAAAGTACAACTAATAAACAAAAAGTTAACATTTACAACGTATTAGACTACGCACAAAAAATACTCACCAATTAGGTAATCGGTGAGAATTAGCTAACATTTAACGCTGTAATTTAATAGCCTTATGGCTTGTATTTTAAAAAGAGAAAATTTTATTTAGATTCTTTTGTATAAATGTCGTTCCACATTAAGGAAACTTAATTGATAATTTCATGAAAATCAGAGATTGTTTAAACATAACTGCTTCGCAAAACTTATTGACAGACGAGTTACAAAAAGGACACCATTTTGCTCAGTCAGTAAATAAATATTATAACAAGAAGAAGTGATTAAATTCAATTTTAATTAATAAAAGAACATGAAGTAATAGTACAATAACTTCATTAATTATGTTTACAATATTGATATATATAACATACAATAGATTATTATTTATAGACTTTTTTTGGGAAATATTCAGTTTGTTTCAAATAGTTTTATTTATTGGGTTAATAACGTTTATTTATTTAATAAGGGTTTTATTAAATTTTTAAAAGCTTTGTAGAATTTGGTATATAGTAACGCATCAAACTAACCTTTTTCGTATGCATTCAGTAAAAGCGAGTGTAGCCCTCAGCGTAAATGTAGTTCTCTCTAATCAGTATTGCGTCCTCTTCTGGGTAATCAGTTTGTTTTTTCAAGCAATACTGAGATGTAACAGTATAAGGAAGAACTAATAGTGCTAATTTTCTTACTTCCCTAAATGTTAAAAATCTAAACACAGGCATATCTAATAAAATATTAACAAAATCACTTCATAAAGACTACATACAAAAAACAAAAGTTCACCTTTCTTAATCACAATATAATACTCTTTTACGAGTGTGTTACAAGAGAAATAATAATGAATACTGGTAAATTATATTCTTCGTTGCAAATTTTTTAAAGAAAATTGCTGGTTTTTTTCTTTTTTATTTTTTTTTTTTGGGGAACGCTAATTAAGAAAATGGATAATGTACTACATCCCATGTAATGTAGATTTTGTTTTTACGTATCCATTAACAAAACGAATGATACCTTCTAACGACTTTTAACCAGCCATGAGATATAAAATAATATTTGCTCATACTGTAAGCCTCGAATAAAAAAACAAATATATGCTGTTGAATATACCAGAGCAACGGTCCGTTATTAAATTAAATAGAATCTCATGTACTAACGAAGGAAATTAAACTGAAAATAAATTATAAACTCGGAAAACCTCATTTTATTAATATTTCATTTCTATGAGAAATTTACTTTATTATTTCAGGCATTTATAAAATGTATGGAACTAAAATTTTAGTACATTTCACTGTCTATTGCTTCTCTCTCTCACTCTGTGTGTGTGTTTGTATTTATGAATGAATGTATTTATATAAATACATTTATGTAAGTAACAATGCAAATGAATCATATACATTGAATCTTTACGCACACGTGTGTACGTATGTACAGCAGAAGCTGTTTAATAAATGCGTGCAATATTTTCATTCCATGCTGTTCGAACATTCCAGTGATTTATATAATTATTTTTATATGAAAAATAAATTTTATTTATGTTAATAAATAAAAATAATGTGTAATCTGATTTGTGTAAATAGAAAAAAATGTAAATAAATAAAATGTTGAATTACTAATATAATAACGATCTGAAAATAATAATAAATATTTATTTTTCTTTAAGGTATTAAGTGTTTTATTTATTCGTATAATTCCTGTTTTTTTAATAATATATATATGTTGCTTAATAATTGTAATAATAATTATTATAACTTAGAGATCAGTTGTGAAATAAAATAAAATTTATTTAAATGTTTTATATTAATATATGTATTTATTACTTCTTGTTACTAGTTAATAATTATAAAAGTATCTATATTTATTATTCATTGATATAATAGTATTATATATTCTTTTTAATAAAGTAATTAATCACAGATCATTTTTTACCTAAATTTATTATTGTAATAATTAATAGACGCATTTGTTTATAGAAACGGATTTTTCAATCAAAAGCAAAGATTTTTGTATAAAACAAAAGGAATGAATGTTGATACAATATTTTTTATATTTTTTTCTGTACAGTAATAATTAATTATATTTTAAGGAATATTTTAATGTATATAGTAAAATAATAATTGTAATAATAATAATAATAATAATAATAATAATGATGAAAATATTGTTATTGTAATAATGATAATTAATTATGTACTTTATGGTTAATTTATATATTATTATATGTCATTAATTATGTTTTTATTTCACGTCAGATTATTTATTTCATATATAACTGTACAACAGTTGAATACGTAATAACAGAGCGCTAAAAACTCTCCTAACACATAGTAGTACACCGTTTCAAGTGGTTTGTGGAGTTTGTGCGTTCATGTGACTGCGAGTGGGAGTGCGTCATCGGGTTGACTCGGCAGTGTTCAAGCAGCCACTCAATACTGAGCCCCCATTGGCTGCTTGTCTCTCTGACGTCACAGAGAATGTACTCCCAGTGACCGAGATATAATCAGTTATCAAATAATACATACAAAATTTTAGCAGCTTAGATAATTAATAATTGAGTCACCTCAATGGGAATTTTTTTTGTTATTTATAAATGATATAAATACTTTTCACAAAAAAAAACTAAAAAACAAAAAATTATATACACGTATATATATTCACTATTATATACAAACATATAAAATGAACAGATATACAATTAATTGTATTTATGAACAATACATTAAACCAGTCTTTTGATATAAAGAAATATTGAGGTCATTCAATCATTATATATAAATTAGTGCAGAATAACTCTTGTATTAAAAGTGTATATATGATATATTCGCATCAATGTGGCAAGTGTCTTCTTATTGGATAAGAATTGTCTTCTTATTGGATACTTATTAAATTTGCTTTAATAAGTTTTTTCTAATGTATTAATAATTCTTAATTCCTTTATTATGTAAATATAAATATTTAAAAATTTAGTAAAATACATTTTAATAATCATAGTTTATTATTATATATATTTTATTTAATATATATATTATCTGTTATTTTGTATTTAATAACTGTCGAAAATTATAAATAATTATATTTATTATATTGTATATAAAATAATGTAACAAGAAAGTATACATTGTAAAAAAAAAATAATAAAACTAAATTAATATTATCATGGATATTTTTATTATTATTACCGATTTTTAACAAATAAAATAATTCGAGTACATTTTTTTTAATCATCTTACCAATATAAATTGTAGAAAAAATAATCATTTTTGCTTCATTTATTTATATTTGATTATTTATACTATCATAAATCTGATTACTTCAGTAAAACGCCTACTCTACAGTGTTATAAAAAGCACCACAATATCTGAAATTTAAAATGATTTTAAAAAAAATCAGGAAAAGTATTATATGACTTTCCAGCTACGCCAGTCAATGGTCATATTTTATTTTACAAATTTAAAAAAAAGTAGCATCGTAATATCATAAAAAAATCAACAAATTTATAAAATATAATAAATTAAAACAAAGTTGTAAAAAAATTAAAATCGTTAAAAATTCTACGAATTTGTTAAATAAAATGGCCTTATAAAATCATTACATCTTCTTGCACAATTTTTCCGTATTAAAGACTCTTTTAAATACGCAAATATTTTCAGAAATTAGTTTATAAGCGTTGAGATTAAAAAACTAAATAATTTTTCCGAATTTTTTAAGGTTTAGGCGCTCAAGTATCAAGGGGGCTTTTTTTATTGGTTATAGTGATTACAAAAATAAGTTTTAAGTATTAAAAATCCTAAATTTTGAAAAAAAAATTGGATTTCTATTAGGCTCTTTCTCACTCTGACGGTAAAATTCAGGTGGTGTATAAATTTTAAGAAAAAGCTTTTATAATATTCATATTTACGTTAAACTTAAGAAATCTGCTAAAGTTTTCTCTAACAGACCCTTCAATGAAGGCTAAAATAAGAAAAAGAAAATTAAGAAACAACTTTTCTGCATTTTAGATTCAAGGTCAATATATATTTTTTTTAATTTAAAATTTCTTGAGAGCTCTATATATGAACTATAAACTTTCAAAAACATTTTGAAAAATATTCAAGTCGAGATAAAACAAAAAATCAAAAATACATAAGAGTGGGGAGTTGATTTGAATTATTTATGTATGTTTTTTGAATTATTTATACATGCATTGTAAGTAAAAAATTTTCTTTAATAATTTTTTCTCTAATTTGTGTCTGAAGAAAATCAAAATAAGTTTTTTCGCAATATCCCCCACCCACTTAAAATTCTAAAGAAAAATTAATATGATCTATGCTCCATTTGTAGAAATATTTGAGCCATATTTGCAGAAAATCGGTTTCATCAATCTTGAAATATAACGCCAAAAGCAATGAGACATAAATACATACATACATACATTTTCATACATATGGTTTTTGGTTTAGATGAACTAGTTGGACTCTAAAACGTAAAAGATTTTTAAAAAACATTATAACCTATTTTTGATATAATCACCATACTTTTCCCTTTAATTTAACTTTTCTAGCTACAGAAACAGATTTTTTTAAGGTTCTATGGTAAATAATATCTTCAGTCAAAAAGAAAATTCTATATTTCCTCTAATATTTAGTTTTTTTATTATCCTCGGCTAAAAGTGATAATGCAGAAAAGAATAGTAAGGTAAAAATTACAATAACTGAATAATAAGTTGTTTTTTTAATCTAACTGGTAAACAGCTAGGGACGTTATTATCACCTGCAATATGTAGTTACTGATTTTAAACGTGATTGCTTACATTTTCACAAGATAAGATTCTTTCTTCAGTGAATTAAAATGTTAAAAATCACTCGCCTAACATTTCCTTGCAATAGGAAAAATCATTACGTGTTATTGAGTCTGTTTATATCTATACAGTATTTAATCATTTGAATTCAAATGTGTGTATAGGTGAATGAGAATTATAAGTACAGACTGATAAATGAGGAAATATTTTTAACAAACTCTAAAAAAATAAATAAATTCGGTGTGTATGATAAATTTATTTAAAATTTTAGAATTTTTTATATGTTTGATTTAGAAAATAGGGTTGCTAAATATGTTTATGCACTTAAAAATTTGAGATATTTTATGTATTAATAAAGGCAAAGAGAAATAAAATAATTATTAAAAAACAAAAAACCAACTACTAACTGTACCCATCTACCTAGAACAATTATGAAAAACTAACAAAAATTTGTTAAAGTTTTTTTTCATTTCTTACAGGCATTTTTTCAGGATACTTCCTGACCACTGTAGAGGAAGTCACCCGCCTTGTGACGATCCCGGTCACCACACCACCCCCTCCGTTTCTATTTCTGAGGACTTTACCGGAGATGGTCTTTTAGATCCTCTAAACTTGACAACATAATAACAAGTTCCTTTCTTTGTTGAGAATTAATTTTTAGATGTGACATTCTTTTTGACTTATTCTTTCTTATAAAAAAGTTATGTTTTTCAGGCGCATACGTCAAAGTTACATTTAATATCGTATACTTTAAAAAAAATTTAATAACTTCTTTAAGACTCCTTATTTCTAACTGAGATGTCAAGCCGGTTCACCTGTCAAGTTTTATTACATATCACGTTAGATAATTTCAGTCAAAAAGACAATAAGAAATAAATTTTAACTTCTACAATAGTGAAAAGAGTAGTTTTAATTGATTTCACAGAATAATTGTAACAGCTGCTTAAGAATATCTAGGTCCCGCAGACACTATAAGTTACGCCTTTTAAATTATTTACACAGTTTAAATAGTTTTCCTGTAAGAGTAGTGTATCATAGAGTATGTCACAATTATAAAAATACAACTTCACATTAAATGTTACTCCTTTAAAATTTAAGATGCTACTCATGCTTCCTTCCACAGCTAACCAGTACATAACTCACCTCTTTAACGGTACCCTCCGGACTACGTACTTCTCTACCGAGTGGAAAGCTCCACAAATACTTACGGTTCCAAAACCGGATAAATATGTTTGATATATCCTCGTACGGTTCAATAAGCCTATTGCGGAAGGTACTGTCTTTGTCGAAGGTATATGACAGGTTATTTCTTCGGAGTATGTGATCTATTCTGGAACAGAGCCACGTTAGTTCAGATCCACTTTCGTTTTCCTTAGTGGGCTCTCCACTATTGAGCAAATGCACAGACTTATTAACAACATCAGCAGGAGCTTAGAGGAGAAGAGATACTGTTCGGCAGCCTTCTTATATATCCAGCATGCTTTTGACAAGGTCTGGCTGCCTGGGCTTTTATATTAATTAATAAAAAAACCTTCCTCAATCTTATTACCTTATTTTTCTTGCTACTTGATTGGGCGTTTCTTCCAGGTAAAATATAATCAAGCATTATCAGTACTCTTCAACACTAAGTCATGGGTTCCGCAGCTCAGTTTTGGGACCTGTCTATACATATTCCGATTGATAATGAAGTCACTGTGCCTTCTTTTACCGATGACACGGCTATTCTAGCTCTTGATGACAATCCAACTGTGGCCTCAATTAATCTTCAATCCGAATTAAATCTAATCAAAATACGGCTGCGTACAAGGAAGATAAGGATTAGTCAAGCTAACTCGAGCCATGTAACAGTCGTAATGAGGAGAGAAGACGGCCCACGGGTCCACCTTGATGACATTTTAATCCCGTTGAAAGTGAAATGAATGTACTGAAAGTGTACGTACCTACGTCTTCACCTGAGTCGTCGTTTGCCGGGGAAGGTTCATGTGAGAGAGAGCAGTTTAACATGAAGTTCAAGGAAATGTACTGGTTGCTGGGCAGGAGGTCTGAGTTATGTTTGATTAATAATATAATCAGCTATTTTGAAATCAATATGGAGTCCAACTATGGGGCACGGCGAGCAAGACAAATGTTGAAATCATACAGATGTATCAGAACAAACTAGCGAGGTGTATAGCTGAGTCGCCGTCGTTTGCTAAAAACAGTGAAATCTACAAATATTTAAGTCTAAGTACGTCAATTATGAAGTCAACGTTTCAGTTTGAAATATGGTAATGATTTTAAAATTATTTTTATCATCAATTAAAAATAAAATATAAAAATCGGTTAAGTGAATAATAAAATTATTACAAAAACAAATCCAGCAAGTGGATTTGCAGTTCTCTATTCTTACGTGTTCTGAACTCTGGCACTAAAATAAAAGTCATCTAATATTAAGACCAAACAATTTCATGAAAAGCTGAGCTTAACTAAAAACACATACATTTTTAACTTATAAAAGATTTTGTACAACTTCCCTTCAAATTAAGTTAAAAAACACCTATTCTTGTTTTAGTATAAATAAAATCTAAAGAGGAAAGAAATCCTATTAAATTTCTCAGAATGGAAGTACAATAAATAAAAAACACGTTTCAAGATTTAACAATTAGTTATCTAAAACAGTTGCTTTAACAGTATATCACACAAAAATGAATACAACTTTGAAACACCATAATTTTTTTTTTAACTTCAAAAGGTTTTACCAGCGATTTGAAAAAAAAATTATTCAGTAAAACTAATGGCATAAAAAAAACATATTCTACACAAGAAAATTATATAACAAATAAAATACCACAAGGAAAATAAAATCATTTAAAGCTATGAAATAGAATATGTAATTAAAAATAAAATTAATATTAGTAATAATAAATTAAAGTGTATTTAGTTATAAAATGAAATCTGATGAAAATTGGTTAACATGGGAGATCCATTTTTACGAATATAACATTTATCTTCTTTTTTTTATTATTGTTCAATGAATTTAAACAATCATAAGCAACAATATGAACAAACAATAAGCAGCAATAAGTAAATAATATGAACTTTGGCTAAATCATCACGTTAACCACTAAGCCGTAACGGCTAGATGTTCTAGATCTAAGTAACTCTGCAGTTTAAATAAACTACCTCGTCTCAGTTTCTGTTTTCACGTTAATTTTTAACTTTTATCGGGTTTAATTTTTCTTTTCTAAGTGTTTCATCAATCTACCAAAAATGGTAGATTTTTGAAATCTACCATTGTAGATTTTAGTCGGTTTTGAAACACTGTCGGTTTTTTTTCTGTTATACTTCTACGTTCTACCCTCAGCAGTTCATAATACTAGCATGTAATTTTTGAGGAATCTCAATGGGGATTCCTTTTTAATGTGAAGTTATTTAATACAATTTACTTAAGGTTCAAATAAAAATTTAAAAAGAAAAATTAAAATAATTTAGAATGCAAAGAGAGAATACTCTACAGAAATTAATAAGACATAATAAACTACAATGAAAACCGTTTAAAAGTTCACAAATTAAGCCTACTAATTAAATATTTAATAAAAACCTTATACATTTTAATGATTTTAGATAATACCATAATTTTTGTTACTTATAACTTTTTTCTGAAGTAATAAATTAAAATTAAAATATTATTACAGCTACTGGAAAATTCTGATCAAAGAAATTGACTTCTATTTCACTTTTTGAAACTTTTATGTTTTTAAATTTTTTTTATGATAATTTAAGTTTAATTAATTTGTTTAAATAACTGCCTTACTTTTTTACAAAATAAAAAACCACTACACAAGTTTAAACTAGTGAAAATCTTTAATTAATGTTATATAAAATATTTTAAAATTCCCTCCAAAAAAGTCTTTCTTTATATGAAACTCGTAGCCTCAGTATAATTAAACCTATTAATGTGATACCAATCAGCAAACTTTATGCAATAAAGCTAACTTTGAATCGGCAGTCTTTCCTGACATTTTAATAAAGAAAAATCTATATAAGTATATTTTTACAGTCAATATTGGATGGATGTTTCCATTGCATCTGCAGTAGTATTAAACCGGCAATAACATTTTTTATTACATTATAAGAAAAAAATTAAATATAATAAACTAACCTACATTTCCTAATATGGATGAATTGAAAAAATAATGATAAATTTTACTGAACGAACACTACTATACTTAATGCACATACAAATACATATACGTCCGTCTTTGTAAATAAGTACGAATAAGATAGCCGTAAATGTAAAATCCGTAACTAGCACAATCAATACTCTAACTAACAATCAACTATTCATCCAAATCAATACATTTGCTTTATTCACAAATTCTGTGAAAAAGAAATCTTATTTTTCAGCAAATTCTTTATAAAAAATAAATTATAATCTAGCTATAACTCAGACAAAAAACAATATTTTGTTGTGTATTCTACTGATTTTTCAGTAAATGATGTAAACAAACATGCTATAAAAAGTAAACTAATATTTTTCTGAAAGAAAAGAAAGATTAAATCTATATTATTTATAAACAGGCTTCCCATATAGGAAAACGTGTAGGGTCTTCAGGGGATACTAAAAAACAATTTTAAGGATTTTTAAAATAGTTATATACACGATCAATTAATATTAAAAAAAGTAAAGTAAAAGTTAATTATGCTATTTTAATACATAAAATAACATAATTAAATTTAAAGATTATATAAATGCTTCAAATAATGACTAAAGTTCTCGTAAAGTTAATTAAATAAATTTTGATTATATAAACACGCTCTCAAATCTGAAAACGTGTAATAAAATAATGGAATTTATTTCATATAGGTAATTCTACTAATATGATACATAATTTAGCTTAGAAATTGTTCAAATAATTCTGAGATTTTACAATTTACTTGACAATGATTCTGGAATGTCGTAGTAATAACAGCGTATAATTTAATATGTATTTTTTTTAACTTTCACATGATTAACAAGGTAACCCAGTTACATTACAAAAGAGTCAACAAAAATATGACATCTTATTATTAAAGTAAACAAGTAAAGAAATGAGTTATTGATATTCAGATATATCTTTCTAAAAATACGCTACCTTGAGGGTGGTTTACTTATCCGTGACTAAATTTTACGTTGCTCTATTTTCAGTCGTCAAAATTGGACTCAAGATTACCAAAACTATTTCTTTAAATAATGTTACTCTATAATGGCGTCATATTATTATTAGTGTTCGTTTATGTTGTATGGTTATGTCACTTCCCAAGGATAAGCTTGTATTTGTTTTAAAGGTTTTTTGCAAGCAAACCCTTCAAACGTATGAAAAAAAAGTTTTTTTGACATTTTCTCAATATGTTGTTCCCAATTTAAGCCTAAAATATCACGTTATTTATATAAAGTAAAAAGTGTTCAGTATAACAATTACTATTTACCGCAGCTGAACCAGTATTTCTGCAGCTGAAACAGATCAGAGGACTACCACAGATTATTAAAAGCTTCAGATATATCCTAAAATATACCTAAGCCATACTCAGACTTACTATAAGAAAAAATTATCATAACCTGAAGAACAGCATCTTCCATGCCCCTTCCTAGGCAAAAACTATATTGATCATCCATTAACAAATTTTTAGAATTCAATCTATCACTAATATGAAGATATAAAACGTTTAAATTAACTAGCAGGAGCACAAAAGGTCTGTACGATGAGCTCACGGTAGGGTCTTTTTATCACCAACTTTTTAAAAAAATGTAAGAATTTTTTTTCCAACAAACAGGGAAATATTCATCAAAGAACATTCTATTAAAAATTCTAGTCAAACAACCAAGACAAATTCCGACAGAAAGGACAAAGAGCTGCAAATTACCTGACGTATCTCTAATTTATAATCTATAATTTTCGCAGATGAAACATCAGAGCGAAAAGCAGCAACTTCCTCTCCGATTTGCAGATGATACGAGGTTTCATTAGTCACAACATCATCCGGCAATAAATCAATAAAATATTTAAAATTTCTGCTTTATTAGAAAAAAACACCCTGCTGGTTCCAGAGAGCGGGAAAAAATGTTTTTTTTCTTACACTTATGCCATAGGACTCTATACTCAACACTCCAACGATCCTCATTTCCTTGCTCTTTAACAAAAGAACTCCAAGAATTCCTTTATGATGCCCTGACCAAATGAAAATATTCTGACTTCTGCCTTTGATAGTCATCTACCAAAACCTCTCGCCGTTCAAGAACACTCTCTGGCTGAGCAGCTCTCCTGAGACGGTTCACGACTGTTTAAAAAAGACTACTCTTTAGTCGACCAAGGGGCAGGTTTCGAGCACGGATCCAGTCGCACATATCATACTCTGATTCTGATCCAGTTGCACCTCTTTTGTTTCTTTTTATGAATAAGGTAATCCAGTTGGGACCCCCAGATATCTCAAATTCCAGCCATTAATCTGGAACTGTGTGATGGCAAGCTATGGCATAAGTGTGTGCAAACCTGCGAACTTTCTTTGGAGTTAGGCCGAAATAAATTTTCAAAGCCCTCAAGAAATGCTCCCTTAGCAATTTATCTTCCTCAAAAATAAACAACAGCGCATACGCATGGGCAATAAACTTGTTGGTTCCTTTAGTATTAATGCTGTTGATAAATAATTATAACACTAATCTCCTTTGTAGAATTAAGATTTAAAACATAGTTACCTGCTACAGTTTATCGTTGCCACTGATGTCAGGTTAGGCTCATATGTTGCTGGTGCTTGGCGCAGTATCGGACCAATGTTCCAAACGGTATTTGAAAACCTTTTGCAGCTGCTCTAACTGATTGAAAAATTTCCTTTACAGCTAATACTGCTGCCCTAATTTTTTCAGCATCAGCAGTCGTTTCACCTCTGCTCGTTTTCTTTTCGGATAGGCACATCGAAAATGTAAGCTGAAAGAAAAGAAATTAAAGTTGGTTAATTTGGTAGTACCATTCACTACGAAATAAATTGTACTAAAAAAAAAAACAAGTCTATCATTAATGAGTAATGATATAAGGGCGTTCTGGCCCAAAAATTGGCGACTTGCCAATATCAAAGGTCTTGGGTCGCTGTTAAAAGTCAGGGATCAAGGAAAAACATACCACGTTCTGCATATAGAGTACTGCTATTACATTCCGTAATCATTCTCTACGTTAACATTCAGGTGAGAGAAACAACTCTAAAAAATAGTTACAAATTTTAAATAATATCGATGTTAATTTATTAATATCATTTTACTTTTAGATATTTTACTTTCCAAATAATAATTCTAAATAACATTTATTAAATAAATAAAATTAAAAATAATATTTATACGCATATGTACCTGTTTATGTTCTATAAAATAGGATATTATTGTATGTTTACGCACTTTATATATTATTCTTTCCAAATAGAAATTAATAATTTAATTACTTAAAGAGCAACTCTTTAAGTAATATTTATAAGCAAATGTACTAGTTTAATTTCAAAAAATAAGAAATTTGTTTGTTTTTAGAGTTAAAATTGAACCGTTTAAATAATATGTGGATGTTAATAAAACTAATACCGATTTGCATGTCTGAGGTGTAAAATAATATTTCTTTTCAATGTAATTTAATAATTATGCACTTTACATTATATGTATATATAATTGTTTAATTTCTATAAAATAAGATGTTAATGGTAAATTACGTACTTTATATGTACAAATATTATTAAATAATATTTATAAAAAAATATACTAGTGGTGTGAAATAATATTACTGCAATTTTATTTAGTAAATACGCCCTTTTTTATACGTACATGTATTTGTTTAATTTCTACAAAATAAGATATTACTTGTATAATAGTATTTTATGCAAACTAAAATACCCAGTCATTGTTGCCATCAACGTTAATAACCGTTTTGGATTTTCCACGAAGACTGAGGTTGTAGATTATGACCTCTATTACTTCTTCTATCAGTTCTTTCTTCCTCATCATCACGTTGACGGTAGATTACATACCTATGAAAACTAAAATATTAATCCAATAATACGTAAAAGCAATAATTAACGGCGTGTATCATAATACTCGCACATGTACACATGTACAGTATCATTATTTCAGTGATTAAAAGAGAAAAGAGAAAGTAAACTTAAAAATTAAATTGCTAATATTTAGTATATTTATGTAACTACCAATTAATGTTAACTTTAAAGCACGTAGCCTCCCCTTTCACCACCTTTAATAAAGGAATCTCTTAAGAGCGCTTGTAGTAAAGGTACTCTTAAAGAACTCTGCTAGAAGGACATCATAGAAAAGGTGTGATCTTGATGGTGTGATCTTAGGTGATCAATCCTGATGCTCGCCTAAGTTATGACTGTAGAAGATATTCAAGATTATTTTGGGCGCGGTCATAATCTTTTTGAAAGATACTCCTCTAGACACCTTGATAAAGAATGTATTTTGAGAAGGTAGGACGGTTTCGTCAAATTTACGTTTGTCCGTTACGCACTCGTATGGATAAACCCCTTTTCGAATAAGTAGGTCGCGTTTGTTTTGTGCCTTGTAAAATACAGTCAATTAATTAAATACTTTATCCTTATCGATACTTATCTTTAGCAAGATTGTCGACTATTTTTTCGAGGGATGATGATAAAGATTGAAGTGATGGAAAAACCGTAAAGGACCGATTGACAGCGACTGAAATCGCTCAGATGATTTTGCAATAACTACTACACAATAGCAATCTAATTTTTCAGTCGACTTTCTCTTGTATTTTTAAGCACAGCAATTATGATACAATACAAGCTACAAACGCCATTACTTATTGTTTTTAGGTATTATTCGAGAAAAATATTTTTCTTTTTCGCAGTAAATAAAAATTCAAATACCGGAACGAATAATTTTTTTTTTTGTTTTCATAGGTACAACAAAGTGATTATGAAGATGGAAGTGCGGATGGAAGAACCCATTAAAGTCATGTTCTTCTGCAGCATCAATCTACATGGAAAACCAAAACTGTTATTAGCGTTATTGGCAACAGTGACCAGGTCTTCCAGTTCGAGTAAAACTACTAGCGTTACGTCCTGGGTAACGATTTGAACTTCATTCTTGTCACCGGATAAAATAATTTTCTTGTACGGCTCATCTCATAAACAGAAAGCAATACTGATTAAAATTCATAAAAGGTTAAGTTTTTGTTAATAATAAAAGAAAACGATCGGGGAAGGCTCGGGGATGAGGGACAGCCGTCTGCGGAGTTGCCGTTTGCACGTGCTTGCACGAGTGAGCGGTAGCGATGAGGCACGGAGAATCTCGCACCCCCGAGCGAAAAAGACCGAGTCCCGGCTCCCGAAGTGGGGACTCAGGTACGGCATAGTCGGGCCTAGTGTTTCCTATTCTGGGGGTTTGAGGCAGACGCAAAGTGAGATCCGACCGGTGGGCCGAAACGTGGAGGCCCGTTAGAGTAAAGAACACTCCCCTGGGCTTTATAATAGTTAACTGCAAGATCCGATCCGGCCCGGTGGAGAAGAAGAAAAAAGAATAAAAAAATAAAAGAAATCTGTACATCACCTCTTAAAATTTTGAATTTATTTTCGAGCTTAATCTTATGCTCATTATTTTAAATTAATTGTAAAAATTCAATAAATTTTAATATAAAAAACACAAAAATTAAAAAACTTACATTCTTTTTCTTCTTGTGCTGACATTTTCATATGAACACACGGAGAATGAATATATATTAACAAATATATTTTAACAATTAAATCTATTACATGTTTCCAGAAACAATTAATGTATGTCTAGGAGAGCTCTCAGAACTAAAATCATATCTAACTAAAACATTTATGTCAAATTGAAGTTTATTTGAAACTACCTAGATTTAATAAATGATGTGTTTCCATATCCGTCGATTTTTTTTGATTTTTTGTAAACTGAATTCACGCAAACTTTGACAGTGATAAAGGTTTGCAATGAATAGCCACATAAATATTTTGAAAATATAGCAATCTTTACCCTTAATGAAGGAAAAGTTTGCAAATTGAGGATGAAATCACAATGAAGAAGCGACGGATTGATCGGACAAAAGTGATATTGACAGTTTCAATCTTGCAAACAATTATTGGGCGTTACATTAAAGTAAAATATTAAATAACACATCAAAAATAAATCTGTATAATTTATAAACATACAAGTATTATTTAAGCAGACCCGTTTTAATTCTAACAGCCAATATTATTTTTATTATTTTACAATCAGCAGATTACTAACAATAACGTTCCCTTATAATTCTCACATTATTGATGTTGCCGTTGGCGATGCTGTAGTAGTTATTAATGTCATTGATGTTGTTCTAGTTGATGTTGTTAATTCAAAAGATTTATCGAACATTGTAACAAAATAAATTTATTTTTGCTATTAGTTTTTTTACAATAAAGACCATATTATTTAAGCAGTTCAATTTTTATTTTAATTGCAGCTTCTTAATATTATTTTAGTGCATAATTACTATTTACTTAAACTGGAAAATAAAATAAATAAAAAGCCTAATTATTGCTTGGAAAGAATAATTACATAAAGTTCGTAATTAAACAATGAATATCTTATTAATAAATATTATTCAAAGTGCATAATTATTATATGGAAAAATTAATATGTAATGTGCATAATTAAATTCAAAGTAAAATATATAAAGTAGGAAAAACCTACTTATTACAATAATTATATTTACTTATTTAACAATTTACTTCCTATATTATAGACATTAAACTATTATATTTACTTATAAATATTATTTAAAGTGCGTAATTAAACCGGAAATGAAAAATATATAAATTACGTTATTGTATAATTAATATCCTATTCTATGTAAATTAAACTATACATTTTCTTATAAATATTATTTAAAAATTTTTAATTAATATTTATTGTTTAAAGTGCATAATTAATATTTGGAAAATATAACGTAAAAAGTGAATAATTAAAATGGAAAGTAATACATATAAAATAATTAAATATACAATTTACATCTTATCTTATAGAAATTGAACTACGAGTATTATATTTGCTTATAAATGTTATAAATAATGCGTAATTATTATTTGAAATCTCTTCTGCATCTCTTTTTGGGTATATTTCTTATGAAATCTAGCTATGGTAACGGGTACCGTGATTCGATTTCCGGAAAATTTCAACATATCTTCGCGTTACTCATCCTCCGAACCCCAAAACCACCGTCAGTTCAAAAGTTTAAAGTATATTTCACTTTCTTCTGGACATTATAACTGCCGTAATTTTGTGCCAATCACTTTCAAATTGATACGTAAAATATAACGACTCAAAATCTCAGTTGAGTTCGTTAATGGGCAAAATCGAGCCATGGGGGTGGAAATGGAGGGGCTTTTTTAAAAAAGCTAAATATCGATATAACTTTCTTATTAAGTAAAATATCGAATTGGTTTAAAGTTCTTACCATTCTTTGGATAAGGGCCTAAAATTTATCTAAGTAATTTTTTTTTATATCACCAACCATTGGCACAGGGATTGGGAAAAGTGGAGTTTCGAAGACAAACATTCATACCTCCCTTAATTGGCACAGTATCGAATCTGTTTAATATGGTCATTAGTCCTGTAAACATTACCTAAAACTTTTGTCTAAAACAATTTTTCATATGACCAACCCTTACGGCAAGGGATGATTGCTGGAGATGTAAGAAGATGGGGCTTGTCGAATGCTAAACATGTGAAACTTTTTTCACATGCAACCATTATCGTACTGAGTAAATGTGAAATTTTTTTAACTTTAAGGTGGAAATCTTTTTTTATCCCCAACTTAAAACCGGTGAAATCTATCTCCGGCTTCCGACGTGCCGAAAGGGATTTTTTTATTTTCAGTATTTTAACAGTAAAACAAAATTAATCTTGATATAGGTGTTTACTGTTAAATTATTAACAAGGTGTTGAAAAGGAAATATTTGTATTACTATTTTTTTATTTTTTTCAGAATACTAAATCGCAGGCGAACCTTATTAACGTGAGGAGTAACGATAAACAATCATTACTCTTTAAACTAGGTAGCCGATATTGTTCTTGTTCTGAGCTTGCAGTTATTTGTCTGACTATATGTTCCTTAACTTAACCGAAATTGTTGGCTTAGCGGTCAAATAAGCTAGCTATGAGCGCTCTGTTCCTTTATTTAATGGGATTAAATTTACATTTCATTATTTATTGTTCCACATATGAACCCTGAAATTCAATTTTCAAACGGGTTGTAGCGGGTTGCTTATGTATTCCTCTGTTGGGCTATTTAAAAGCTAAAGTGAATAGCGATGCTAAGAAGTAATGTTAACTTGTTGGCAATTTCCTTGTCGGCAGAATGTTGTCAATGATCTGCCGGTAATAATCCTTCTTCCTTATAACGTGTTCGAGATTAAACTTTATTTTCTGAAGATTTTTAATCTTCCTCATTAGGTAATGATAACTAAACTACGTAGACTAAGCTAAGATACGTATTAGTTCTGAAAAATAAGACGAAAATCAAAATTTTGTTTGTATATAAGAATTCTATTGCGAATTCTTATAAATTCTTATAAATAAAGTTTCTCGCAAAACAGGAGTGAACACATTTAGTAACAATGATTTTACTTTAAATGCATTATACAACGGCTTTGAAATCCAATTGTGATAAAAGCTTTATACTTTTTATATACATTAAAATTAATTCTATTAGAATAAAAAAACGTTAAATTTGAATTGTAGACAATGAGCTTCATCCCGATAAAAAATTCCTGGTTTTGTTCGGCGATAAAATTAGAGCGTTTTTACAGCACACTCAGATCTTGCAATGTTGTAACATTTTTTAGATATTTACAGCAATTGGCATGAGCTGAAAAATCAAACCGTGAAAAGCCTTTACAGTATTTTCATTGGTTTTGATCTTTTTTTAATACGTAAAAATGGGATTGAAGTGCTGGATCGTGTTATTTTTTATGGCAAGACTTGGTTTCAGGTAGATGATTTGGTGAAGAAAGTAGTCAAATATAGTACAGTGAGAATTCTTACGAATAATCATTACACACATGTAAAATTGGTGTTTGGTGAGCAATCTCCTGTCTTCGCACAAGATTTGAACAACAGAAAGAAATGAATTTATTCCTGTTTTAATATGACATATAGTAATGTTAGAGGAAATTAATGAGAACATTGATTTAAGCCAATTGACATTACCCATAAATGTTAATGAAACGTAGTCATTTTGTAAGAACTTTTTTTCATTAAAAGCCTCAAACAACTTCACCCGCCAAGATTATTATGAAATAAAGTAAAAGGATTAACGTACGGATTCATTCAAAAAGAAATGATGACAATGTATGTTATGTTTTCGTAATATTAACTGTATTAGCTTAAATGTGACATCAGAATATCGAGACAAATATAGTATAGCTTAGATTTAAACAAGAAAGAAATGCAGCAATTATTTATGAAAATCTAATATATTTTATCATAACATCTTGTACAGAATGAAATTTTTCTGCTGTATGATCAACTTATATTTTATTAAATTGTACAGTATACTGCTATAAAATGTAACAACAAATTCAAATTCATTAAAATAATATAAAAATTATTAATGCCTTTATCCTTAACAATCATTTTGAAAATATTTAAGCAAACTGTTTTCATTTTTTAAATTATTTAAATTATTTTATTATCAAAATTGGAAATTTTTCAACAGCAAAACTCACTCTTTTATTATGATGATAAACAATTGCTGTTGTTGATATTTTTCATATCCAAAACAATTTCTAATATTTATTCGAATTCAATGTACGTCTTCAAAAGAGAAGGAAGACTTGTAAAATAACAGTAATTTCTTCCTTATAATCACAGCTCTCCTGACTAAAACCTCATTATTAAAAGAAAAATAGATCGTACGTTATATCGATTATAAAAACACTATGTGAATATAAAAATAATTTAAAAAAAATAAACATACATACTTCAAATCTAATAAAAATTGAAAATATAACAACTGGCACAGTAAAATTCACTACTAACGTAAGATCTGATAACTTCACAACACTTGAAACATTTTGTGGGTGCCATTCTGGGGAAAAAAGAATGTAAAGCAAGAATAAAAAATTTTTTTAAATCCTTAGCCATGTTTAACAAACTATTACTGATAGATTTATAGAAGTTAGAGCACAGTACTTCTACCAGGTTATGTAGGTAGTTTCTACCAACTATGTAGTGAATAAATGAAAAAAATTCTTTTCCTATATCATCTTTTGTGCATTTGTTTGTCAATTATTATAACACTAAATGTATCTTAAGATTAAATTAGAGAAATAAATAGTAATGATTGTTACAAGAATTAGATAAAGTAACAATTAAAAATCTTTAATATAAATATATAGCTATTATTACTTGCTTTTAAGAGACGAACCTCTCTTTCGTAAATTTACCCTTCTAGTTTCATAACTTTTTCTTAGTGTAATAAGACTAGGGTAGTTTATGATAATCAAAAATTTTCATTAATCTTCGGTCAAATCATATTACATAAACTTATCAGAAATATCGATGGTATTAAACCTCCTTTTAAGAAATTCCTTTAAGAACTTTTTCAACGCCATAATTTACCACCTACATGAAAAATAACACTTGTCTAATGCTAAATATTAAATTATTTTAATAAAAATTATAAACACGGTAAATAGAACCTAAATATACTATCATCGATTTACATAATAAAAATCAGTGTGGGCGAGTTTACATATATGTATGGGTGTGTGTTTGCGCACACATACAGATATATGCAAGCCTTTTAATTCAGGAAATTCTGAACGTGCATTTGCGTTTGTAAAACTTTCTTCATTTGCTGCCATCAGGTCACAGGCCTGTGTATTTTACTTCCTTCCTCTTCTGCTTTCAGAGTTCTGCCGTTGTGCTGTATCATTATCCAGCTCAGTGTCTGTAGCGTCTAGTCCACCAACCCTCTCCTGTCATTCCCTGATTTCCCAGGGGATATTTCTACTCTTCTCCGCTAATAACAATCGAGAAAATGTAACTCAGAAAACAACTACACATTCTGTTTGCTTAATGAGAAACAATAACTCTTCCATTATAAATAAATTCTATGTTAATACGCACGAATATAAAGTCGTTCAACTTTTGCAGATAGTTAAATAGGATAGTAAATGTTAAGTTATAAGTGAACCGCAACCGTCTAACAGTAAATGTATCATTGTATGTAACATAATTAAGAAATAAAATATCCTGATTGACGAATAGAATTAAATATACATACATAATATCATATTCAATGCTAATTTTTTTATCATAGTTCAAATGGGATATCTCGAATAATAAAAAAATGGTTTTTACAAAAGTACGAATCGGGAAAAAGGGTGAAATATAAAAAAGATTTATAAATTGAGTTTATATCTGTTTATAAAATTAATGCCTGTAATACTAATTTTACTGACGGTAAACAAGCTAATACTACTTTACAACCTTTTACTGTATGTAAGTACTTATTCAAACATACAAAATTAAATACTTAATAACTTTATGTACTAAATAACTAATTTTGGAATTTGGTTCGTAGTTTCAAGTAAATACTTTTAAAACAAATACCGGTCTCAAACAAGGCTACCCATAAAAATTCCTTTTTATCGTCATTATTCTTGAATGACCAGGAAAATGCTATTGAAGGAGATATAAACATAGCAGGTATTCATTTGAAGCCATTGGGTTAAGCGGATGATGACAATGTCATGATTGCACACAAAAGGATTTCATTACAGATAATAGATGCATTCCATCGGTACTGTCTAATGTGGAATTAAATAATAAGTTTTTCTTAAGAGTGGAAAATTAGCAAAGCATTAAAAGTGATAGTACGGTAATCAGTAAATTTAGTGAATAGTTAAAAATACTTATGTATAAGGCTCACTTCAAAATTATCACCAGACCAGCATTTCAAGGAAAATTATCTGAGGGAAATTTGCTTTTAAATACTTATAATAACATAATGCATAACAATGCCATTAGATTTGACAAGAAGATGAATATTTTTAATATAGTTACTAGACCGGTAATGAAATAAGCAGCAAAAGTATAGGGACACAAGATGTACGATGAGATAAATCTTTTCGCAAAGTTTCTTTATTAAAAAGTGTATTCAATTTGGCACATACTACTTGTGTAGCGACTTTACTACTTGTGTCTTGAAAAAGAATTGTATCCGATTTATTTACAAACATAAAAATTTCGCTTGAAATTCATGCAACGTTGTTTAAAACTTCCTATTTCCACATATCCAATTATTTCGTTAAGATATATTATAGAAAAAAAGATTTACCTATTTGAAGTAAAGTTACTTATTTGATTATGTAGGGGGCATCCATCCGCGTATCGGCGTGGATGTGCGTTCCCCGTGGAACTCCACTGAGTTCGTACCGTCCGTCTGTCTGACAACCATGCTGCTCGCATCGGGAGGGCAAATATGGGACGAATAGACGGTCTGCGGTGGGTAGGGTACGTTTCATCCGCGTTCGGTTGCGGATGGGCGTCTCTCCATTGAACATTTTACTATATAAAATTGTGTTACAGCTTTATATTATATATAAATACATGTTTAAAACAAAATATATACATATATTATTAATATAAAATATAAGACAGTAACCCAATTTTTCCTCCTCGGAATTCCATTACACTACAACAAAATATTATATTCTATATTAATTATCAATTTTCATAACATCCCATAATTTGAATTTATTATTTTTTTTAATGCATAATGAGTAACATTGAAGTAGAAGAACATTCAAAGCCGTGGGATTTCCAATTTATTCCCACAGTTTTTCAGCACAAAAACATAACGTAAAAAAACAACGTAATTATGTGATAGCATAACTCTCAATTTAAAATAGATTCACTTTACTTTAGTTCTGAAAAAAAAGGACAATACAAGTTTGACCTTAGGGTTATACAACGCCATTTCTGAAAATTGTTCTTTTCCATTTAAGAGGAAAATAAAATAATATAAAAATGATATTAAAATATACTACAAAAATTTGATGTGGACACCACATGACTTTTTTGTACGCCTATTAAATTTACACATTTTTTTTACAATCAGATGCTAATAATTATTAATAAATCAATATATTTAAATTTAAAAAAAAAATAATGAAGTCGAATTCGAACCGATGTGCCTTCCCATTGTAAGATAAAATATTTCATTACATTTTATTACATTAATATTTTATAACATTTTATTTGGCTATAACTCTGGAACCAATGAAAATAAGTACCACTTATATGGTTGAAAAGCTCTCAATGAGAGCTTTTACTGCAGTTAAGCACAAAATCCAAATTTTTGAGATTTTGTGCTTTTTTGATCAATTCGATTGCAATAAAAATGGGAGGTGCACAACTAGATGATTCAACAGGCCTAAATCCAAAATTTCAACATTCTATGTCTAATAATTTTTTAGTTATGCAGATACGTACATATGTACGTACAGACGTCACAGCGAAACTAATCAAAATGGTTTCAGGGATGGTCAAAATGGATAAAACCGAAATTTTTCACGATCAAAATACTTCCTTTATTTCGTACAAGGAAGTAAAACGATAATATAATAACATATATAAAAAAAGGTAATAGAATAATATAAAATAAAATATTGTATTTTTGAATAGGAATATACGATATAAATAATAAATATAATTTAAAAAGCCAATATAATTTCTATATTTAAAAGTGCAGATATACACGTAGTTACGTAGTATAAAAGGTAAACGTTGTATAGATATACTTTCAATCTCTTATTTGCAGAGATTTTTCTTTTAAAGATAAGAATTTTCAGTTTTATCAAAAAAGAGATTATTTTATTTCTGCACTTGCTGCACTGCCAGTTGACGGGAAACATAGATCCCATTAATCAAAAATAATTAATTCCCCTCATTATGCCACACCAATGAATTTCACTAAATCTCTACACGTCAACCTCATTACGTGCTTAGTTAAAGTAAACCAACTCCCAAAATAATCCATAATCTGGATGAAGGATCAAAGACTGTAAAAATAGTAGATACTAAAAAATATAATCTACTCAAGGTGAATCATACGTTGATTCACCCTGAGTAGATTATATATTATAGACGAGCTTAACAACCTCGTCTAGAATATAGCTGAATACCCAATTCCAGTCACAACCGTTCCATAATTTTTACCTATAATATTATTTCTTAATTACGAAAAAAGTACGCGCGAGTGTGTGTGTAATATTATATATACTCGTGTAAATATATATTCTACCAAGGGTTTTCGGCCTAAGAATAGAAAAGATCTTATTTACATAATGTGGCATCTCGATGTATGTATACGATGTAAGTAAGTATCCTATTTAGTAATGTAGAAGAATTTATATTTAAAACGTTTTTGGACATTTGCCTTTTGTTCACATCCAATTAGCCATTATAAAAATATAATACGCCTAAGAGCTTGTCGCTAGGCGATTGAAACAACAACATTAAAATGAAATTATATTGCTCTATTTTACAGGTCTATTAATGATTCTAGTTTGTGATAAATCATGTTCATATTAGTAGAAAGTTATTTTAAAGTCCTGAAGATAAATGGCTAATATTTACTTGTTTAATTTCATGACTTATCTAGTTGTACTTTAAAGTTTGTTGATGCTATATTTAATCGGTATTGGTTAGATAATCAGGCGATTTAATTTGATCGGATAAGAATTATTTAATAAAGAAATTTTAGAAGATTAGGAATTGAAAGCGAACAGAAGATTATATTATATACATGAAACAATGACAGAACAAATTGATAAAATTAGTTGAAATCAGCTAACGAACAATCGTATTGTATAATTTACTATCTTTAAATACAGATACTAACCCACCAGGTTGCTCTAGTGGTGAACGCATCTGTTCAAATCAGCGGATT
Source organism: Lycorma delicatula (assembly GCF_047948215.1). NCBI lineage: Eukaryota > Metazoa > Arthropoda > Insecta > Hemiptera > Fulgoridae > Lycorma > Lycorma delicatula. The sequence continues at coordinate 134,477,373 of NC_134457.1, read as the reverse complement.
TCGAAGTCGAGAGTTCCAACGTTCAGATCCTAATAGCCACGTACTTTTATACGGATCTGAAGAATATATGAGTATATATAAGAAGATAGAAGATATAGAATTTAAGAGTATATTTTATGATCCAGTACTAGATTTAGATCTAGTGTTCTTTGGTGGTTAAATTTCAATTAACCACACATCTCAGAAATGTTCGACTTGAGACTATACAAGACCACTTCACTTAGACTCATACATATCATCCTCATTCATCCTTTGAAGTAATACCTGACGGTGATTCCTGGAGTCTAAATAGGAAAGAAAAATACAGATACTAACGTTTGATAATCGATTCTATGAGATTAATATTCTGTTATACATAACTACAGTATTTTATTACACAAATATTTCTATACAATGAATAACAACTAATCGACATAAACTATATTATTTGAATTTTAGAATGTAATGGTCTCTGTTTTTATATTACAAAAATTCACTTATACAGCAAGATTGTAATTTCCGTTTTATATATGCGAAGTATTTTAATATTGCACCTTAGCCGTATGGTGCAATATTAAATAATATATTTTGATATATAACATTTAATATTATATATTAAATGATAATATTACCTGAATATTCTTAAATTTGCATAAGCACTAACCTTAATATTTTCTAAAATCGTATTATATTATACAACCATTCCTCATAAATTTGGTGAATGTCTAGTAGACACAGTAGCCACCAGATAGCCACCATGCTCTCGAAATGTAAATCTCTTGATCTTTACCTAACAAATATAGTTTATCCAGGTGAATTAATTCCTGATCTTTGAATGAATGTTAATACTAAATAACCAATTTGAGCCAGGTAGCATATACTTTGAATTCAGTTCTGTTAGTACGGCAAAATATTACAGTTATATAATCAGAATGGAGAAATTTATTTGTGTTTGTATTCAAAAACCGAAATTAAATTTGAAAATCTCTTTTGAAAAAAAATTATAGAAAAAATTTAATAATCGGATTTTTCAAAATTTTGAAAAATCCTTTTCGGCACGTTCCGAGAGGAAGTTTTTTATATCACCAGTGCTAAGTAGGGGATAAAAAAGATTTCCACCTTAAAGTTAAGAAAAACTTCAAATTTACTTAATACGACAATGGTTGCATGTGAAAAAAAGTTTCACATGTTTAGCATACGACAAGCCCCATCTTAACAATTTCAACAATTTTTGGTCATCCCTTGCCGTAAGGATTAGTCATATCAAAAATTGTTTTAGTCAAAAGATTTAGGTAATGTTTAGAAGACTAAGACCACTTTAAACCGATTCGATACTGGGCCTCTAAGGGAGGTGTGATTCTTTTTTGTCTTCAAAACCCCATTTTTTCAATCCCCTGGACCAATGGTTGGTGATATCAAAAAACTTTACCGAGATAAGTTTTAGTTCCTTATCCAAAGAATAGTAAAAACTTTAAACAAATTCGACATTTTTTCTTAATAAGAAAGTTATTTTGATATTTTGGTTTTTTGGAAAAGGCCCATTTCCACCACCATGGTCCGATTTTGGCCGTTAACGAAAGCGACCGAGATTTCCGGAGGAGTTATTTTTAAGGACAATTTGAAAGTGACTGGCTCAAAATTACGGCAGTTATCGTGTTATGTATATCTGTATATATATAACATTTTGAGCTACGGTGGTTTTGGGGTCTGGGGATGTGAAACGAGATGTTATGCCGAAATTTTCTGGAAGTCGAATCGTGGTACCCATTACAATAACTAGCTAGGTACAAGGTAACATTACAATAGGTAGCTTTCTTATGAAATCTCCTAATTATTAAAAAATATATATATCCTTTTTCTTCTACAACGAAAAAACATACAACATGTGTTTATCTTGCTATTTTACAAATTAAGAATTTTAAAATTATTTTTATGAAAAAAGTAAAAATTTATTAATATTTTATAAAATCTTTAATGTCTTAATAAAAAAATTACAAGTTGAACTTGCAAATTTTGTATCGCAAATAAAAGTATTTTATGCTTTTATGATATTGTAATTTAATGCAATTTTAAGGTATGTTGATGAATGTTAATATTTAAAGGGCTATTATTTTGGTTCTATTTATTGGACCGATGATTTGTTACATTTCAGTATTTTTATCTCATTATGGAAATTAAAATAAGTAATAAATAGGGGTGAAGTCTTATTTAAGACTTGTATTCGTACTGCCACCATTTTTAACAGCATAAAACATACGTGGCCCACGTACCATAATTATTTTATCTTGAAATTATACAAATCCAAGAGCATAAGTATAATCTTGAGTACAACTCTAAAAACGTACACACAATTTCATTTAGAATTACAAAGGATTTATGTAGAACACTGCAATTTCAAAGTTTTTAAACCACTTTGGCTAAGTGTTTCCGTGGAAACATTGAGTGTAGGATCCGGACTGTTTGGTTTTGTAGTCTTTAGAAAAAGATTCCGGGTTGAAATCCACGTTAGGTCGGGCATTTTTTATATGCTACAGAATTTTCGTAATAGACTTTCTTAAAATCTAATTTTTTTTCAGATAAATCTAAAAAATAACTATTAAAACTTCTCTCAGTTTGGAGATTGAATGTTAACGAAATAGGAAAACGGAGTGATTTTCACAATTCTTTCCTACTCTTGATGAAAAAAGTTGAAAACTACCTAATATTATTAAAAGAGGTCTACGAAATATTCTGAGTATAACAACTAGTGAAACCAAAAAAGTAATATTATTGAAAATGATATAGGTACTATATGATATTTATACATGTAACAATTAACTATTTCTTCCGTTTAATATATAAGAAAAAAATCAATATTTTATAATTATTAAATCAAATTTTGTACATCTAATCATAATTTGAATAATTATTAGTTATTTACGTTTGTAAATAACTAACCGTGACTCAAAATCTTACTAGTCCGAAACTACTGACCCACCGGGTTGGTCTAGTGGTGAATGCGTCTTCCCAAATCAGCTGATTTCGCATTCGAGAGTTTCAGCGATCAAGTCCTAGTAAAGGCAGTTACTTTGATACGTATTTGAATACTAGATCTTGAATACTGTTGCTCTTTGGTGGTTGGATTTCAATTATCCACTTTCAAGTAATACCTGACGTGATTGCTGGAGGCTGAACAGGAAAAAAGGAAGGAAGAGGAAGTCCGAAACTATTATAATATTCTTAAGAAAGGTTTTTAACTTACAAAGACTGGTAATTAAAACGGTTTTTAATTGTCAGTATTTTTTCAATATCACGTTCATTATACAAAGAACGGTTACAGCCAATGATGACTTAATAATAGATTTAACGAGCCTAAGTGTTATAATCGAGATAAACAATCGAAATTTATAGGAATTGATGTTGTAAATGATAATATTATCAAAGAAACACTATAAAAGTCCTTGTTTTATAAAATGACAGATATTAGTAATGTGGCATATTACATTACAATATTACACAGTAATATTGACCACAGTATTACATGTGACAATGTAAAATGTGACACAACATTTACTTTTTAAAGTGCATTATTATTTTCAGTGATGCTATGTAAATAAGAAATTATGACCGAACTAATAATTAAACAGAGATAATTTTTTATTTTTTATAATTAAGCTATTATTAAAATTAACTAGTTATTAAAAGTACAAGGTACTTTCAAAACGTACGTATTATTTTTAGGTACGTACGAAGTATTTTTAAAAGGGATATTTTAATGTTCAGTAATACAAAATAGGTGGAACTACTACAGTTTTAAATATCTTGCCATTTGGAAGCGTACGGAAATCTTTTCCTAATAGTTTTCCTAGCCCTCCGCATCGTTTCGGCATACTCTTCAGTTTCGAATGAGGCAATGTTAGTCATTGCGGGCAGCCCTCCATTTAAAAAACTAGCCGGGATGAAGATTGGGATTATTGGAGGAGCTGACAGGAGTGATATGCACAGGTGCTTGTTCAGAGAATGGCAGGTCCGCTGGGACCTGTCCTCCACGGGGCGATGGACACATCGTCTGATCCGGCAGGTCGAACCTTGGGTCAACCGCAGATTTGGTGATCACCTACTGGTTGACCCAATTTTTATCTAGCCACGACGTGTTTTGGGTATACTTACATGCCAGCAGGAGAGCCGACGACCCCTTTTGTCTTTCTTACGGAGAGCTCGATACGCGGAAACACGTCCTGTTGGACTGCCGGACGTGGGCTGTGCTGAACGTCGCAGCTGTGAGTTGGTGAATAAGCCCCTTACAGTTGATACAATTATAGACTGTATATCATCAGGCGCAGAGAGGTTTCGTACAGTAATTGACTTTGTGACAAGGATACTCCAGTACAAAGCCGGGAGGATGGGGCGGCGAGGAGTTGAGGGACAGCCCCCTGCAAAGCTGCATTTCGACTGTGCTTGCACGGACGGACGGCAGTAATGAGGCACTGGGACTCTCTCATCCCTTCGCGAAAAAGATCGAGACCCGGTGTGACTACCTTACACAGGATGCTCCTCTCACTAGAGGATTGGCGTCAAAACTGAATCCCGTCTTCTGGAGTGGGTCCACGATCGACATATTCGGGCTTGGATATTCCACCCTAGGGGTTAGAGGCAGGCAATGAAAAGATCTATCTAGTATGATAACTAGTAAGATCAGCCTAGTATCTAACTAGGCTGACTGTCTAGTATGTCGGATTAGACTTATGGTCGGCTGACGGGGAGGCCCGTTTGAGCAGACAATCCGCTAGGCTGTGCTTTGCTTTGTTGTGAATCCGGCCGGAGGTAGGGTGAAAAAAAAATTTTTCCTAAGAGAAATTTTATTATTCACATTTAAAATTGAGTTTTGATTTTCATTAAATGTTAATTTATCTAAAAAAAAATTGAGTTACGTCCTCCGATTATATATATTTCAGAAAAATTAATCTTTTAATTAGTTTTTAGCTATTATAATGTACTAGGTTTTATGAAAAACCATCAAAATGTAATTCATAGTTTTCAATGTTATTCATTTTTTCTATACCAAAAAAATAGTTTTGGTCAAGTTACACATATTGGTAATAATAAAGCAACTTAAAAACAATAAAACAACTTTTACAAAACCCGCACTATACGTTTAATAGTAATTAGACCTGTTTGATGTTAACTGCAATACCCAGCTTGCCACATTGGACTATAATAAAGCAGAATGTAAGTTGTGATTGATAAAAAGTTCCCTTTTTATTTAGAAAAATTCTCAAAATTACCAACAAGGCATAATTAAATTATGCCTTTTTTTTATTTTTCATAGATCTTATTGGAAGTTTTTGATTTTCAGTTGTATCTCATTTTTGTATGCGATAAAAATTTATTACCTACCTGTATTTATTAACTTTCAATTAATACAACGGATTAATAATTAAATTGTATGTTTTAGACCATGTCTATAATATTCTTGTACTGAAAACGTTAAAATGAAATGATGAGATACTGTTATTTTTCGATTACAGAATATTTATTATTATTATTTTAAAACTAAAAAAATGGTATTTAATACACAGAGTACTGGAAACAATTAGCTAAATTGTTTTTAATATATCATTTTTTTTTTTACAAAACATAATTAAAAAAGCATGCCATTTTCTCAAGACAGGTTTAAAACGAAAATTCAATTTAAATTATTTATTTGTGAAAATGGATAATTTTTTTTTAATATAAAACATAATGGAAAATTGTGTTTTTTAGAACAAAATAACTTGTAAAAAACATTTGTACAGAAAATTGGTAAAAGAAAATTTTACCGTTTATGACAACTTCCAATTTTACAGTTATTGTTAATTGATGAACTAGATGTATACTATTAACTTAGCAAACTTGGATCAAATATTGACTTCTGTATTATTGGTCGTGCCACTTCTGCTTCCTCCAACGCCCGATAAATATCGTAATGAACAGCCGAATTAAATATATAGAGTTGTAACAATGGTTATTGTAATTCATATTAATAATAGTAAATAACGGAAACTTAATCCTTTTTATATTTATCCTTTTATATATCCTTTTATAATACATCATTGAAAAGCTCTGGTTCCAAAAACTAGAAGTAGGATGGATCAAAGAAATTAGAGAAGATATGAAAGAATTGGGAATTTCCCTGACTGACCTACAGAATAAAACTGGAAAAATTGCAAAGCTAAAATAAAAAAACATTAGATTTAAACAAAAGACAGACAAACGACAAAATACAACGAAGAGGGTGTTTCAGATGAAGAAAAGAAAGCAAGATCTGAACAGATGAAGAAATACTGGGCAGCTCGGAAGAGTAAAATAACAGCTTTTCTCAGAAAATATTTAACTAAAATTGACTTAAGTGGTCCCATGTTGGCTGTAAAAGCATAATAATAATAATATATCCTTTATATTATAGATACATATCTTTTATATTTTTATAGATATCCTTTTTTTATATTTATAATATTTAATACCACAAATTATAAATAATAATGAAGTTCAGTAATAAAAATATAATAATATGGAGCAAAAATGTATGTAATGACTAGGTTTAGCGTATGTCGCAATGACACCTAAAAAACAATTTAATCCAAAAACAATTTAGCAGTTTTACCTAGTCCTTATATGTTAAAATTTTAGAGGATAGCCTTCATATTTAAGTACGTGGGTAGTTTTCTTTCTAATTAAGATAAATCATTAAAATAAGCCTTGTTATCAGTAGAAATTTTTAATGATTGATTAAGGGCTTTCTTTGTCGAGTAGTAAAGAATCGGTACCAGTTTGTCACAAAATTATTATTTTATGTAGTAAAATATGTACAAAGTTATTTTACGGGCTTAACTTAAAATATGTTTTTTTATAAATGTTTTTGTAGTTTAATTAAATTACACAACCATATTTTTTTCTTTCCATTGTTACAATTAATAGTATGGTAAACAGCTAGTTTTAAAAGAATATTGATAAAATGAAAGTAACCGTAACAATATAATCGATATTTGTGCGATAGTCATCTTTCTTGGTTACAAGAACATTTAAGAAATGTGGTACTTCTATACTATGAAATCTGATCATTCACTCCATTCCTTTCTTACAACAGGCCAAATCCTATCGAATAGAATCCGCCTATCGATTTCCTCTTCAGTAGTCCCATGGGTCTCATTCAGTTGATATTCCATTCCAATATTCTTCCTGTCAGATCGCGCACCCATTTCTTATACAAGTAGTATAGAGTCCGATATCACCACATCAGTTCTCGATGCTTGGATAATAGCAAATATTTTCTTTCGACATTTTCACCTAACATTTTTTTTAATCTTTGTTTTTTATTTGTATTTGATTGAATTATCTAGTCATTACAAACATGGCTAAGGTTATTAAATAGTTTTTATACGATGAAAAGTTTGGTTTTTTTAAAATTCTACCTAGAAATATTTCCCTATCTAGAAACATACGGCACAGCTTCGCACATTTCAATTTAGATTAAGCTTCATTTTTTCGTATTGGAAATATTCCGGGATCAGAAATTAGTTTGATTACGGGGTTAAAATTTTTATTAAATTTTAATTTTCAATAATTTTGTTTCTTACATTTTGAGTTAGTTGTTCATGTTCATGTATTTTAATATTTCTTTTAATTAATACTTAAAACACTACAATTATAACTTTATTTTTAATTGTAACGAAATATAAAAATATTCTCAATTGCTGACTATAAATATGAGTATATGAATATGAAATATATGAGGATTTGAGTGAGAAATAATCCGTTAATTTGCCTTTAAATGGTAATTTAGAGTTGATGCTCAATCAAAAGTCTTGGTATATGTTTGTATTCAAAATAATGTAAATATGCGCTTTATTTTAGTTTATAACTAAGAAAGATTTTAAAATCAAAAAAATTACATATTCCCGCTTTTGCAAGGGTAATGTTTTGGGTTTTTGTATCAATACGCTTTGTGTTACATTTTTTTTTTTTTTTTGTATAATCTGTATCGAATGTTTATTATTCGTTCTTAAATATACTTCATTGAAATTTATATCGATTGATTTCAGTTATTGGTAGAATGAGTGAAACGTAAACAAAATTAAATTTTAAAAATGGAATTAAACGATTTTCTCAGTAAACATAACCTAATGCTCGCTAAACTCGTCTAATTAATCTTAAATATTAAATTGGCCCACTGTTAATCAATCGATAAATGTGTATAGAATAATCGATTATTAGGCCGATAATGTATAATTATACTTGTGTAGTACTGAATTACGAAATTTTTCATGAGGATAATCTGTAAATTACAAGTAACGTAACTCGCATGAAAAGCGTCGTATTACGCTTTTTTTATGCTAAATGCGAGTCAGTTCTATTAGAATAGAATATATAAAAATAGTTATTTGGAGACGAATTTTTGTATTATAATTGACTTTTATTGCTTTCTTATACGATAAGAAAGAGTAAAAATATTCATCATCGTTATAACAAAAGATGGTAAAATTTAAATTACGGTAGAATGACAATTTTTTTAAATTTTTATTGATGATTTCCACGATTACCAAAATTATATATGCCAATATTACTGACTTCCGAATGCACGTCATCGTTCAAATGTAATTAACCCTTTAAACATTATTGCGTAAGTCCAAACATTTCATTCTGAAAATATAAAAATGTATGATAGTTATAGGTCAATCAAACTATGATTAAGCACAAGTCGAAATAATTAAATTCTTTATTTAACGTTAAAAGATTAATTATGATTTGTTTCATACCCTTTGTTATGATATAAATTAGAGCCTATTCTCAATTTGCGTAATGGTGTGTAGTATTTCGAAAAGATTTCTTCGAAGTTTCCAGTTTCTGTACAATAATTCTAGGCAATAATTATATAACTTTGTTCAATACGACTTCATTGTAGAATAGCTGCACTTAATTTATCTGGTATGAAAAATTTCAGTTTTATTAATTTTTTCAAACATAATAAACTTAATATTATTACTGATATTAACAAAAGAATGTTTCTTTACTGAAAAAAAACGAATTCAATTGATTACAATTTGAATAGCTGAATGCTATTGGTCAAAGAAAAATCTGTTTGGATCAATGTAAGTGAATTCAATGTGTTCGGATACCCACTGTATTCTGTAGAATACGTATCTAAAAATGTTGTTGGATGTATTATATTGAATGCATTTCCTTCTCAAGTTTCGTATTCATTTTAATGGATTCCTATTAAAGGATTTTTTTTCCAAGAAGATTGATCTATAGTATCAGATGTAAAAGTAATAATTTACATTTTATTTATGATTTTCTTCGATTTTTATTTTGGTTCTATCAGATCACTATCTCGTAAATAAATAGGTTATATCAAAATATTTTATTTGTCTCAAATTTTATTAAATAATACAATTATAGAATTTTCTATTCTAAAGAAATAAAAATCGATTATAATCCAATCGAGAGAAATTATACATTTCCCATCAATGAGAAGTCGGGTAATGTTATTTTTAGAAGACAAGCTGTATATTAATGGGTATAGCTGATAATCTAATCATAAATATTAATTGCAAAGTTTACTGAAAAAAAGAGGTAAATTTTTATTTTTAACAAAGTTATTTTACGCCAAACATAATAGTGTGTTTTTCTGGCAATATTTTGTTTTTATCCCATATTTTTCGAAATTACTAAAAATACAGTTTTGTGACTTTTTTTGATCAGATTTCATATAACATTATTAAATTTACACCTTAATTTGGGTTTCAATAATTAAAATCTCTCGCTGGAGGAGGAAAATCACCGACAGACACTATCTGGCCGTACAGATGCACCGGCGGCTAAAATCTCTCCACCCTCTCACAAAATATTGCCGGACCCGCCAAAATTGGCATGACTCAGCATAATGTGTGTATTTTGGGCTCTCCGAGCAGATGTAATATTGTGGTACGTCGCTAGGAGTCCTCTAACGTATCATTATCGCCAACTACTTCCGCGGGCAGAGATACTTACTATCTATCCTCGTAAACTGTCCTATCCTTTATTTTATGCTGTCTTCTTTCTTATGATGATCGTCACTATTTTCTATTTCGCCGACTATCTTTAGGGGCAGCTCTTTCAAGACGATGCCTAGAGGAAGAATTTAAAAGTGGTTTAATTTTATCCAAGGTATAGAAATCAGAGCGAAATCCTTCGCTAGCCGACACTAACTCACTAACGAAGCGTTTCCAAACCTATGTTTATATGAACCTTTTTTATTTTCGCCAGTAGAGCATGTCCTAAAAATGTATTAAATTCTTCATGAATAACTCTGTAAAAGGTTGCAAAAAATTAAACAATACCATAAAACTTAACTAACTTTATCCGCACATTCAACTTTATATAACAAATATGTTTTTCCAATATCTTCAATTTATTCTCTGTGTAAGGTAAATTTTTATTTTTATGAATAATGTTGGATATATAAAAGAAATCATTTCAGTTACTGTAATATGTTAAACATACATTACGCGTGCGCGTGAGAGTGTGAATGTCACACTGGCCCATCAATCTATCATCACACGTAAACCTAATTTAAATATTAATACATAAATTCAGCTTATCCATAAAATCGGAAGAAAGTTACTGAAAGAAAATCGGGGCATTTATTAAAAATTATAATCCAATGTAAAATCAGAGAGATTATCCTAGCTAAATACCTTCATAAAAGCAGTCTGTAATTACGTTAGTTTCAATTAAATTACACACTCTATGTACCGAACATATTCATACAAGCGTATTCGAAACTTTTCAGTGATATTCCGTAATGTCTCATTTTCTATATATTTATTTCTTCTTTTATCGAATTTACTGGTTGCTTATGTTTAAACTCAATTTCGTAAAGTGAATGTGAAATCCTTTATTCACGCTAGATTGCATTTATTAAATCTATCTCTATATTTGATTAAAGATGACTCGTCGACACGCAGATGTTTCGCTATAACTTTGTAGTATTTTATCTTCAATACTAAAATAATATCGCCTTCCTTAGATTTAAATTAAATTTTATTATATTTTACGGGGTGTTTCATTTTGTAATTTAATCAACGGTTCATGATATTTATATAAATTCATATAAATATAATATTATACGACATTTATTTAATATATTAATTTAATCTTCTTATGTAATAAATCAAAGTAGTAATTATTTATTTAACTAAGAAATTATTAAAGATATCTGGTAAATTTACATTAATCAAGTAAAGATCGCCACTTTCCCGATTTCTATGGCAGAGTGGTAGCGTTTCAGTCATTCATCCGGGATCCCGCGTTTGAATCCCGATGAAGCATAGCAGTTTTCACACGACACAAAATTCCATTTCCACATTCCCAACCACAAGCTTCAAAATCTTCTGTGGTGAATTAATGAATTAATTTATCATTACAAATAAAAGAAAAAACATTTCGTAATATATTAGCACGCTTATAATGCTGTATCACTACTACTACTTATACAATAGAATGTACGGCACGTGAGGTCCTATGGGCACATTTTCGTCTTTTAATGTGAGTTATGCAAGAATATGAATCCCGGTTAATTAAAAGAATTTATTATGAAGAGTTTTATTTATGGTTTTTACTTCCTTGTACGAAGTAAAGTATTTATTGTGATCGCAAAAAATTTCGTTTTTCAGATTTCAACGGAAATATCCATTTTGACCATCCCTGAATACATTTTGACTAGTTTCGGCGTGACTTCTGTGCGTATGTATTTATCTTGCATAACTGAAAAACGATTAGCCGCAGGATGTTGAAATTTTAGATTTAGAACTGTTGTAACATCTAGTTGTGCACCTTCCCTTTTGATTGCAATCGAATAAACCAAAAGTATCCAAAAAGCACAAACTCCCCCCAAAAAATTGGATTTTGAACTTCATCTCCTTTATTTTTTAATCTTTTTTTATTTTAAGTGTACTGATTACTCATAATTATTAACTTCTGATTCTAAAAAAAAATTACAATAAATAACTTAATAACTATTAAAAAAAGTATCAAAGTTATTAATGAAATAAAATTTTATGTACTTTTCAGATTTTTTTTTAAGATAAGTAAAAATACCTTCTTTATTTAAAAGTGACCATTATGAAAAAGATTAGACAATTTATTATTGTTTAAGAAATATCTTAATCATTTGGTTTTAATAAGAAATAACATCAAAACTATCAGGCTCTTTTTGTAACGTCAAACAAGGAATATAATCTACGCAGTTTTTTTAATTATTTATATATACGCTTTACTGGGTTATTAATAACACAAGCAGCTTACATATGCCTATTAATATTTTTCAAGTGAAATACAGAGTGGCGCACGAAATGATCCAACATTTGTTTTGGCAATAATTGTTTAGGTTAATAATTAATGTGTTTTATAATTTTATGTGTTTTATGTAGGCAGAAGTGACAACAGTTCATGAATATTAGTTTCGTCTCTTTCCAGTGCGCTGTTTATGTATCGTTCCAAGATGGCTGACAAAGGAAGACTCACTGTTGAACAGCGCGTAAAGACTATGTTGTTTTTTATGAAAAGAAAAGTGTGGTTAGTAGTAAGTAAATCAACAAGAAAAGCAGTAGCACAACTTCAGATTTCTAGGCGGTCTGTGCAGCGAATTTTAAAAACTGATTTGCATTTGTATCGTACAAAATAACAGTATTACTTTAATTAACGGTTGACAACAAAAAAAAAAAAAAATGGCATTCGTTCAACGGGCTGTGAACCAAAACGTATTTTGTTGAAGAATGTTTGGTTTTAAGATGAGGCATTTTCACCTAGACGGGGTTAATAAAATGTGCGTTTTTGGGCTTCCGAAAATCAACTGACGCTTCATGAAAAGGTGTATCACGCTCCAAGAATTACGGAATGGGCCGCTATCTCAAATCATGGGATAATGAGTCATTCTATTTTGAACAGACCGTGAACAGTGAACGTTATCTAAACATACTGCGTAATGATGGCCCTCAGCTTCTTGCAAAAGGGTTTGAATTATAAAACGAGTCGTTCATGCAGGATGAAGCCAGACCGCACACAGCTAATGTTATGGTGAAATGTTTTGATTGACTCTGGTGTTACTGATTCACATTTACTAGTTAAATACATAATTCATGGATTATATGTTTGATGTGTAACCTTTTATTTACTAATGATCATTACATATTTGGTTTACTGGTTTATATATATATATAATGTATTGCATTGTTGTACTTCAAGACGTATGAAAAAATATATGTTTACTGTACATGAAAAATTATAATGAACAAAACTATGAGCTGGTTATGAGCCAACTGAATTAAATACTTTATTTTACATACAGAAGAAGGAGATGATACGGTATTCTTATTTATATGGAGGTAAAGATACATGGAACTGAACATACGCCCGTCAAAATCAGAATGACTTTCCCTTTATAATATTCACTATCTTCATTTTATAATGTGAATATGAATAGACAATGAAGTATAACCTGTAATGCTATAAATTAATATGAATAACAAAGGGAAATAACATGAGATACAAACTCAATTAAACAAAATTGTAACAATAAGTATGTAAATAATAAATTAAATTTCTAATAAATAAATATGCGACTAATAATTCAATCATTATAATGTAAATAAACAATATTTATGCAGGTCTACGTAACTGACCATTAGCTGTATTTTTCTAAATCGTTGAGCTTAGGTTCTAAACCTCTGCCCGCTATGAAGAATCATAATTGGAGAGATTGATAAGAATTTTTTTGCGGTAATGGTAATACATTACTGTAACATATGTAGCTTGATCTTCGTTTGAATGTTTTTGATTGCGTTCTTAAATCTTGATAAGAATTACGTTTATTATTACTCTCAATATTATAACCGTTTGCATTTTTAATACTATTTTGATAATCAGGATTCTGTTGTCCTTGAGAATAAGGTAACGCATATAAATTTATATTAATGTTAAGATTCGTTTTTGGTACACGTGATTTCCTTTGATGTAAAGTGTAGTGTTCCCTTTTCAGATACCATGTATGTTTATGCTTCGATTTGAAAAACATTCTCTTGAGATAACTTACGATATCTATTTTGAGAAATACTGTCACCCCGTTGCGACAGATAGTTATGATTATTATCGATAGTTGAATAATCTAGTTTATTCTTAGAATATTGTGAATATTGTTTATTATTGTAAAATTGTTTGATTGATGATATCGATATCTAAGTTGCGGTTTCTCAGTAACAAAACGTCTTCCGACGTTTGCCCTTTGTTGCCTGAATTGTATTTGTTGATCCCCGGAATATCATGAATCATGTTCTTAACTTTCCTTCCATTTTTTTTTTTTTTTATTACATTGCCAACACATGATATGTATAGTGAGCTCTACCAATTTTCTCTGCGAGTGATTCTTAGATTGAAATTAATACTTGCTTATCTAAGAATCACGAGTTATTTACTAATTTAGAATAATTAAATTTTTCTATATGAATAAGTGTATAATGTTTTTTTTGCGCAATCTTTGTAGATTGTTAGAATAACATGATTAATAGAATGACCCTTACCCAAACAGTTAAGACAACTGTTACTTTTCAAAAAGGCTTTACTATCTTCAATTGATAAGTTTAAAAATTCTTTATATTGATATAAGTAATGATTTGTATTACAGAGCGAACACTGATTATAATAAAACTTAGAATAATAACTAAGCAATGGTTCATCTTTTATATAAGAATGCAAGTAATGAAGTTTTTGTAAATCTGTTATATCAACTCTTTTGCATATTAGATCAATGAATTTTATAAAAATGTTACATGTGAATAAAATTAAACTAATTGAATTTAATTGTATTTGACTAACTGGTGTATTTGAAATGTTTTCATCTTTTGATTTTCGATTATCTTTATGATTTATTAAGTATTGTAATTTACATTCTACGGTACATAAGTCTTACTCGATTTCCTAATCGTTTTGCGTGTGAATAGATATGGTCTCAGAGCAGTCCTGATTTGAATCCGTATGATTATTTTCTTTGGGAATTTCTAAACATCCTTTTTTCTTTGGCATTTTTCTCTAAACATTCTCGTACAGTGGTGGAACTGATAGTACTGATCATTTGAGGCGTGAAACGAGATAACCGAGGATATATGCCGTCGAGTTATTAACAACGTAGGAGTTCGTGTTGAAGAAACTGTTAGACGTGATGGTGGTCATATTGAACATATGTAATAAGCAGAACATAATTTCCAGGTATATAGCAAACACGTTGTATTTTTTTTGTGTAGTGCGATACAAATAAATATTTTTTAACGAAAGCAAATGTTGGATCATTTCGTGCGCTACCCTGTACAATTTAAATAAAAAGTAGATTAACTGATTAGTGTAATTTACATATACATAATATATTACATTTAAAATTCTTAAAATAAATAATCTTAAATTTAATGTCAACAATACGTTACAAAATTTTGATATCTCAGCTATTTTCCGATGTTTAAGCTTTTAATAGAAATTAGGAGTTAAGTTCTTCATGAATTTCAGTTATTTTTTCCAATTAATTTTATCATTTCTATTACGGAATATTTTTCATTTATAATGAATAAAATTGAATTTTTTTTGAACTTATCAATATAGTTTTGATGTAGGTTTTTCTATTAATCTTAAATACCTAAATAATTCAATATGGAAGATACCATACTGTTAATTGTACAAAAGAGAAATTTTGTAGATTTGTATTTTCTTCTATTAGAAATATAAAAAAAAAATCAAGAGTATTCTGATCAAAGAGAACTAAACAGCTGATCTGAATAGATACTTGTGTAATTCCAGCTGACGAAGTTATGAAGCTCGCAATTTGAGTTTGTTTTCAGCTTGACATCCTTCACTTTTGATGTTGATTAAAATGGTTGTTAAGTATACAAACGTTCTTGTTCTCTGCAAAAGCAGGATATCTTGTTAGTTAAAATAATGAATGAAAAAAAAAAGAAGGAAAATGCAGGATAAAATAGAAGTAGAGGTACTGGTATCGACAAAAGCTGCACAAACCCAAATTATTCTTTTTATAATAATTTACAAAATTCACGTTGTTTTAGATGAAAGACAGAAATGATCTTTTCGATTTCTTTCTAACAACACTTTCAGCATTATATACTCAGTTTTATATCGAATGAAAGTTATCCTAAACATAATATTTTTATTAAAAAAAATAAATGAATGAAAAAGTGTCCGGTGGACTTATTCACCGATTCGAAAATAATATATATATATATATATATATATATATATATATATATATATATATATCAGTTAACCGAATTCAATGAAGTTCAGTGTGCATTCAATACTATAACCGACCAGTTCATTTAAGAAACTAACTTAAAAAATTAGTAAAATGAGAATAAACTTTGATAATTAAAAATAAAAACTGCATTCTATTTCAGTGATGAAAATACTCAACTACATTCTAAAATGCATATCTGTATTTAAAAGTAAGAGCAAGAAGACAAACATTAACTAAAGAATTAATTAAAAAATCTAATCTTTAGTAGGGATGATCATAAATGCGTAAGGAAATAGCAAGTTGTAAGTAAATTTTATAAAAATAAGAATATTTTGATGAGACTGATTGTACGTTAGATCATTTATTATTAAAAAAAAAAAATGAATGATTTAATACAGAATTCTCAAAATAAATATGAATACTAAAGAACTGTCAAATATTTAATATTTGACAAATTTTTAAATATTTAATATTTAAATAACTTCAATTTATAATTGACATAAGAATACATTCCGATAAACATGAGCAGTCTCCATTATCGTTTGATATTTAATACTGTATTCATTATTATTCGAGTCGTTTTGAAGTTTTATAGACATAAACGTAGAATATTTTTAAATTTTCAAATCAAAGATTACTTATTATACAGCTGTGTGATAATAATTTTTTTTTTTTTTTAATTTTAATACCATCACTTTTTTGATATTAGTAGTAGCGTGTATGTAGTTATTTTAATGATCAAGAATACTGTGCAGCTTACATTACGTAAGAAAAAGATTAACGCTACCAACAAAAAAGATGATGCGTGTAACAATGAGTTTCCATTTCATATCATGATTTATTTCCTGAATGTAATAATCCTTGTGTTCTTTATAACACGGGAATTTAGACCTCAAACAAACTAAGAAGAATAAGAAATAAAATATTTTTGAAAATATACTTGCAAACCATATTGTGTGATACCAAGTTTCGTTAAATTGAATGAGTGGAATCAGATAAAAAAAAGATAATAGAGTACCTCGCTATACAAAAATTCAGATGTAGTAGTAGAAAAAAACGGTTGAGGATGGGTTGAGATGTTATAAAAACAGACATATGAAATCTGAAAGAAAAGAAAAGTAACTATTTTTTCCCTTTTCTTTATTTTAAGTTCGCTGTAGTATTGTTTATAAAAGGTAACGTTACCTTTTTTTTATAAGAAAAGAAAATACATAGTATTTTTACGCAAATAATATGAAGAAACTGAACACTATTATCAAGTGTTTTTCCATTAAATTATATAAATATTGGTCTATGAAACTTAATTATTTTTAAATTATACCGAAATTGCTTGTTTTTTACCTGTATGTCATTGTGATGATTTTTTTTTGCCAGCAATGATTTGAGTTAATGATAGGACCGAACTTATTTACGTTCAAAAAGCATACGAATGAAACGGCATATTGTCTTTTATAAGTGGAAGGTAATAAATACCAAATAAAAATACATTATCGATGATATATATTTAAAAGTATATATATATTAATCTTAATATTTTTTATTTATTTATAAATATGTAATCATTACTATTTTCTGAAAACAAACCGTTATCCTTGAAAAGTATTTTTTGTTACCAACACTTTTAATAACTAGTGGTGATTAGTAATTAGAAAATGGTAATACCCTATTAGGTAATTAGGCTTGCGCTTTTCACTACTAAATAAAGAAGCGTGAAAGGAATTTTATATAAAATGGAGAGGTCCTCGGTTGGAATATTCCAGCAATCCAAGATGCTTAGGAGACAGACTTGACCATATATTGTAGTTAAATGTTATTACCTCAACGTATTTCTTCAATACACGATAACCTGCTGTCTATTGAACTATGAGCATAGTTTTCCAAATTTACCACAATATCTTCTAAAATATTTTCACACAAATTGTCTGCTTTCCATGCATGTTTTTCCTGTTTAATTAATTTTGAGTATAATTATTCCAATCTTCTGCATCTACTCTTAACACCTTCTATCAATATTTTTTTCAAATCACTTAATTTAAAATTCCACTGTTGTATCCTTTGACGTGTACCCATAATTCTATTGGATTAAAATCGCAGTGGAATGGAGAAAGACGCAACACAACACAAGTTTTTGATTTTGCGATTTCATCTATTCGATAATGAATATATTTTTGTTTAACTGATTTTACTATTTTTAAATTTCTACTTTTCACAAGTCTTTGGGGTTTGCGATTTTCTTCGATTTTAACCATTCGGCAATTTTTGATTTTTGGATCGACGCGTTTGGAGTTTTTTCAGTTTTCAGGTAATGGTACGGCGCATTATCCATTACTAGGACGGATCCTTCAACAAAAATTTCCACAATTTTTTTTAAATAACTGCTTAAAATTATCACTATTCACCTCATCGTAATACTCTGGATTTAAAACCTATAAACCTCCGTTCAAAAATACATTTTCACTTCCTGCACGTTACTCATGATTAAAAGTTAATCATACCGAGAAATTAAACTATGATTAGAACCCCTAAAAACAAGTTTATAAAATTGTCTACACACAAGTTTTTGTATGGCTGACTGTTCAATTCAGTTAAATCTGCTAGGGTTTTTTTAGTATTTTTATTTGATTTTTTTTTAAATTTAATTAATTGTACTGTGATTATAAAAAATAATGCACCCAGATTGATAAATAAATTCCAAAATTTTAAACTTTGAAAATAAATAATAATATAATACACAAATAATAACACACATGCGATTTACTAATGTTATTTTGTGGTACAGAATAATAGTTCTGAACATCCAAGTAAATGAAATTCACAGTCAAATTTTATCTATAAACTGAAAAAATGTTTTTTATCAAAATTATGTCAATGGTAATAAAGATTTTAAAGATAGTTTTGCTCAAATACTAGTATTAAAATTAGGTTTTAATAACATTAATAAGATTACGAAGACCTACAGAATAGGGATAGATTATGAGTCGGGATTTTAGTTGATAGCTAACAAAATTACGAGAATTAACATAGAAATAAACAAATGTTGACCAACAATAATTTGACAGTCTCTTTTTATAGTCGATTTTTCACCTCACGCAATCAATCCTATCGATAGTTTTAACGAGCAGTAGGATTAAAATTGACTGATATCCCATTTGAAAACCCGCATAACTAACTAGTTGTATTGTAGTCTACTGTATCATTAAGTTGAGACAAAAAATCATTTCAAACCGAATAAATTTTTTTCACCAAGATACACAATGACGTATTTTAAAATTGTTCATACGATATATTTTGATAATTTATTCTACACGAGGCATGATAAATAAAATCGATTGTTAATTTTGTTTGTTATTTTTGTTTGTTTATTCAAACTGTTAATGAACTCCCTACAGTCATGACGATGTCTATCATCTATAAAATACACCACAAATTATTTTTCTTTAATACTAAAAAGTTTAGTATTTCATGTATTTCCACTAAGCACTGATAACTTATAAATTTAAATTATTTTAAATTTAAATTTAAAATTCAAACATGCCATTGAATGTTACCCCTATATTTAACTATTAAATATAAGGGTAAATGAATTTATCCCTATACTTACTAACTCAATATGTTTTGCAGCATAAAAGGTCGTTCAGCCTGTGCTTTAATCTAGCTATGTTTAGGTTTTTGATAGCTTGAGCACCTTACATAATTCATGATTTGTCTTACGTATTCCAGTCTGCCTCTTCCAGTATGTCACTGTCTCTCTACATTCCTTCGATAGTGATTTTTGGCAGAATATCGTGTCATAAAATCGATTAACACAGGACAATTACCTTTCAATTATCCTTATGAATAATATTTCTTTACAGTAAAAGAAATAGAAATTTAGAAATTTTTTTTTTAGAAGTTTAGACATTTTTTCTAAATCTGTTTTACGATTGATAGAATAAGCTTCCCAACTACCTAATTCTTGTTTATTACGTACATTATTTAAAACCACAGTTTTAATAAATAAATTTTATTACCAGTTTCTGACCGAGCTGGGGTACAGCCGATTTCTGTGGTCTTCTGTTTTTATAATGAGCCAAATGTTCTTTTATTCTGATTTAAATCCTTCATTTAGTTTGCCTTCTCAATTTATAAATGTTGGCTTTTATAACCAGTTTTATCTATAGTGTTTTTGAGCACAGGGGTCAATTTCATACATGTAACCATGGTTAAAATTGTGTTCTTTTAAAATATTTTTAACTTTTTGCTCTACAGAAGGCATTAAATAATCTTTATCCACAATTTCTCAGATTCTTTTTTTTAGTTTTCTGAATATTTTTTTTTTGCACAATTCTTAAATTTTTGGATAACTCTTTTTATTACGCTGTCAGCAGTCTTCCTATTAAGAACATTCAAATAAACTGAATATTTCCTATATTTTATTTCTAGGATATTTTTGAAGTTAATTACTTTAGTATTCTGTGCTTGTTTGGACTGTAGATGCAAATAATTACATTAATTCTGACGAAGATCAACCGCATAATTATCAATACTCAACTTAAGTTAATATAAAGGAATTAAGTGAAAAATAAATAACCATTTACCGTAAATGAATAAAAGGCGCAAGAAGAAATAATGTAAGAAGGAATAAAGGATTAGATGAGTTTTAATTTAACATTCTTTTACTTCACAATTTTTAGGAAAAGTTATGTACTGATCCAGAAAGAATTTTAACTTGGAAGATGAATGTGAAATTAGGTAATGTAAACTCACTTATAACTTAAAAATCATAATTACTAAAATTCTGAGTGAATCCAATCCAGGAGAGTAAAAATTTTATTTTTTTTATAGCAAAAAAAGCCAAAAGTAGTTAAAACGATTAAAACAAGCGGCTTTCTTATAGTTTGAGTATCTAGAAACCACTTGTATTAATTAAAAAAAAAAGTATAAAATAGGTTTTCTGTGTTTTTTCTTGTAGAAGTAATTTTTAGTTAGACCATTCCGGAATTAGTAGGGAGTGATAGTGTAGAAGATGGAGGTCGGACTGATCGAATCTTCTTTGTTCTTAACTTTGACAACTGATGTTCTGCTTTGCTTTCTCTGATAACTTTCAGAAAGAAAAGGATGAAGGTAGATTTCTCACTCTTTAAAGCTCTCTTTCTATTCTCTTTTCTTACTTATCACTCATCACGTTCTTCACTTATCATTCTTTTTTCAAAAGACTGATAGATTATAACTTTACCTTACTTTCTTTGTGATATTACATTTATTTCTTTTTTAGATACAAAGCGATACGCTCTTACAAAAAAATTGTTGCATGACATTTTGTAAAAGCATATAATACAAGAAGATAAATTAATATATTTTTCTTGGTATATTTAACTAAGAATAAGTTTAATAATTTTAAATCATTTATAAATACCAAAAAGATAATGACCAAAACCGTTAATATACGAAAATTTTATTTTTAATTGTACTTTAAATAGATAAAATCGTTTCTATAAGCAATCTTTATTTTCAGTTACTTCTGTATCTGAGAATGATTACTGAGAAATAAAACGTTTACCATTCAATTAAGTACATAATTTAATAATATTCTGACTGATAGAATGAAAGATGACATTTTACTTACGGTTACGAATTTAGTTTACGAAAAACAATCCCGTTTAATAAATTGTAATTATACAGGTATAATGGACCAGAGTAAGGATTCCTGCCAATTAAGAAGAGAGTGGTATAAAATATAATAATGGAAAAAATCCAGAAGGGGACTAAAACGAATCCTTTTTCTAAGGCTAACAGGTATGTAATATTGCCCAACGATACACCTGTTCATGAGAAGAATTACCGGAACCAGAGTAAGAATGTTTGAGAAAATGTCTCTGAATATCATTCTCACGCTTCATCTTGGGCCTGGTTTTGCACGTAAAGAGGATAGGAGTGTAAATACTCCAGGGAAGACGAGTTAAGTTCATTTTTTGATGAAGCGAGTTTTAAACAAGGAGTTATTATGCGAGTCATTTGTGAAGATGCGAGTATAGGCGTATTGCTGATTGGGTCCGATGCGATTGTAAAACTGCGTTATCTATCAATGTAATGTACTGCAGGGTGCAGGATAGTGTTCGACGTGACGTCACAAGCATTCCATTGTGGACAATGCATGAAAACAGGAAGTGGTTTGATGAGCTACTGTTAGACAATTAGTGAAAGAGATAAAGTACTAAACCGATTCATAAATTGCTAGGGTTTATTTATAAAAAGGAAAGGTATTTGTAGTGAAAGAACTTTAGAGTTGTATTCTAGTACACTGGTTGTTAAAAGTGCATAATGTCTTCTGTCAATTGAACTGAATTCTGGTTTTTACAATTTACTTACCAGTAAATAAATCCTGACTTTACTTGAAATTATATTTTGAATGTAATCATTGTTTATTATTATTCTTATGGTTGTGATTACAATTATTATTGTTGTTATTGTCGTATATTATTATTATTATTACTATCATTTTTATTATTATTCATTTGTCTTATTTTATTTATGTTCTACATTATTAAACTAATAAATTGTAATTATATAAACATTTTCAGTTGTCAATCTCTCAATATACTGATCGAACCATGAACACGCGACAATATCATTTTACAACTTAAAAGACCTATCTTGTATGAATATAAATTTTACAACATTTTGAGTAATCACCCACAGTAAGGTGAGTTGGATCTTACTACATGCGTTTCACTTAAAAATTTAATGTTTTTTTTCAAAAACATTAAATTTTGAAAACATTTTGTTCTTCTTTTAAAGTTCAAACTTCTTTTAAAGTTGTAGTTCATATAAGCCAAAAATTATCCAGAGAAAATCTTTGGTTTCAGCACATTTATTTAGTTCACCACTACCAAATGCATTCGGTCTATATTTTTTAAAAGTGATCAAAGTAGGTTATTATTATCCAAAAGAATACAAGCAACGGAATATTACAATATAGAAAACGACGGAAAACATAAAAAACTATTAATATATATATAAAACACAAAGAAGGAGAAAAAAATGACGACACAAGTATTTATGTTAAGTGCCACAACCTGATGACCTGGTATTAATCACGAGTTACTCCCGTAAATAGCATAACCATTCTTAAGAATAAAAGTATCCCATGCCAAGATTATTAGGGAAAATGAATAGGTTTCCTGTTGACGTCGTCACCAAATTAAATGTACAGTTACGTAACATTATACAAAACCATCAAAGTTCAAATGATTTTCGAACCTAAAAGTAGCCACAATAATAAGACCTGAAGGTTTGTAATACTTTGGACCTTAAAATTCTGTTCATCACAACAAGCATATATCTTTTTATAATTTATTAGTTGTACAATAAACAACATTTACAGGAAAAAGTTCTAATTGGTTGTTCTTGAATCTCAGATGCTTGTCTTACATCAAAGCCACTAGGAACATCGAGACAGTCAGAAAAAAGTGAAAAATTAATGTATTATTATTAATGTAATTATTACATGTATTATTAATGCATTATTTCCGTGATAAAATAATGCTTTACAGTCACAGCTTCAATTCTGCAGGGGAAAAATAACAAACAATAAATGGAAATAAAAAAGGGTAGTAAAAGAACTTGACAAACTGAAGAACAAATTAATCTAGATGGAAGTAAAAATCAATCTGTCAGAAAAATCAAATAAGTAAAAATCAGTAATGGAATGATAATCAGAATATATTTCCTTTTCATATTACGCAGTTAGAGATGTTTTTGATCAAAGTAATCAATGTACTTTCCAAATGATGTTTAAAAGAAATTCTGGAGTACATGGACATAAAACGAAGATCTTACCTCGAAGTTATGATAATGAGATTTGTAGCTTGTTTTAAAACTTCTTGTCTTGATTAAATAATTTGCATTTTAATATTTTTAATTCGACAGTCTCTTGACTGATTTCATGCTATTTTCTAAAGTTTTCTAATTCGATTTCAAATCTTTCTATAATAGTAATATTAACGTTCAAACCAATTTTCAATAATTAATTTTTTTTTAAATTACTTTGATGTTATTAAATTTGTATTTTAATTTTTTACGGAATTCAATTTTAAGACTACGTAACTCTTGTAATTTACAGGAAAATAAGTTTTCTTTAGAACAAATAATATTCCTGAATATTTTTATATTATTAGAAAGGTTGTGCAGTCTCCGATTTTACAAATATTTCGGGAGATTAAAAAACATTCTAATAAGTTATTGAAGAAAAATTTAAAGAAATTTTAGTTAAGATAATTTTATTTTTTTTTTTAAAAACAGAAACAATTTTTTGTAACCGAACTCCTTGGTTAATGGTACTAAAATTTACTAAGTACTAAAATCAAATATAAGGACATTTATTGTAAAAAAATGTTGTTAATTAAAACAGCTACAAGGTCTCAAATAAATATATATGGTAAACATTAAGCGCTTTTTTATTCTTAAATTAATATTACCTTAATAAAAACGATACGGCCGCTTTCAAGTTTTTAACAAATTAATATCGATGTTTACCACATATATTTATTTGAAACCACGTAGCTGTTTTAATTAACTAAAAATAAATGTCCTTATGTTTGATTTTAGTACTTAGTAAATTTTAGTACTATTAACCAAGGAGTTCGGTTACAAAAAATTGTTTCTGTTTATTAAAAAAAAAATAAAATTATCTAAACTAAAATTTCGTTCAGTTTTTTGTTATACATACTAAGTACTACTAATTTAATTACGAAGTTCAGTCAGGAAAAAATTGTGTATTAAATCTACTACTAATTTTGCTTATCAAAATATAATTTACATAGTTGTTAAATTTATTTAAATTTCGTAAATAAATATAAATATTTACCTTTGATAAGTAAACAATATATCTTTGATCTACTGTCAATGCCTTATTTGTTAAAGAAAATATTTTTATTTATTTTTATTTTTTTGTAGTGGATTATCCATGTTTGATTTTTTTTTTATAGAACAAGTTTTTATAAGTCAATATATACATTTTGAAAGAAGCACGCAATATATTTTGAAAGAAAGAATACAATTACAATCAGTGCGGTAGAGTTCAGACTGGAATTGAATGAGGATGTTGAATTCAACGAAAGCAGGAAATCGAGAAGTATGAAATCGAAGAGAAATCTTCATAACTGCTATTTTGATGGTTCAGTATTTTGACAGTGGCAACATGTATTTATATACGAACATATAATAATGTATACGCTATTCATAACTGTCTAAAAATAAATGAGCACAAAATATTAAAAAACATTTCTAAAAGTTATAAGTTTTTTGACCACTTGCCAAATGAGATTAGTATTTCAAACATTTTAGTTCCAAAGAGTGACATTTTAGTACCCAGCCAAAGTTGCCAAAAGTACTGTTATTAAGTGTGATAACCAGATGAATATTATTTAAAAAAGAAAATTGGAAAAATGTAGCCACTGCAGTCAAAGAAATAGAATAGTAATATTCTCAAGAGCTACTATTGCCCTACATAGTTAAAGCAGAAACTGGTCGGTAATTTGGAATGTAGCCATTTCGATGTGTTAATTTTTAGGCCGGTTGATGACGATGACAAGATAAGATGTTCTCTACAAGATGAAGTTGGATCTTTTATTTATATTTGGCACTAGTTTAAAGTTGTTATTTTAAATATTTGAACTACGATATTTGGAATAATATTTTATTTTCATAATTTCCTCGAAACACAAAATTATTTTAATAATATATTATATATATATATATATATATATACATCCATTTGAAATGATTGTACAAAAAATATGTTAATGTATTTAAAATTATTTTATGTTTGAAAATCTTAGCGTAATATATTACGTTAAAAAACGTTAATAATTATAATAACACTTTTACAAAAAGGCATTTGAGCTTCTATATACAATTACAGAGAAATAAGATTGAGGAGGGAATAGGTAACTCTTTTGGGGAGAGAATAATTTTAAATGAATCTATTATTTATCTTAATTTAATAATTTTTCAAGTAAGACAGAAAAATATTTCAAACCATATTCTGAGAAAACTAAATTTTGTTATTATTATAATATTTTTTATTATTTCAATAATTTTAACAATTTAAAAAAAAATCTGATGTGGACATTACATGACTTACTTGTACGCCTATTAGATTACATATACGCACTTTTTGCTGCACTTCATTTAAACTTATTTCATTTGAAAGTACGATTCTCCAATTCTTTAATAAAGTGCACAGTTACACAATTTCTGAAATATTAGTTTTTATTAACATCAAATATTTATAAAATTATTAATTCAACAATCTAACATGAAATTTTAAAGATAAAAATTCCTTTATTACTCGTATTATTAGATCAGTATTATTCGTATCTTCGTAAGTTGCTGATTAAAACAAGTTTCAGATTTCTGGTGTGTCGTATTAATAAAGGTTAATAATAATTAAACCATTCCGTTTAGTGAACTCCAGTATACCGGTTACAAATGTTAATTTCGAACTTACGGTGTAAAATATTCAGTTTTTATTATTGGATTATTTGGTGAATAATCAAAAATGAAAAAGATACAGTCATACAGGAAAAATAAAGATAACATAAAAAAATATATCTAAAAAAAACACAAGAAGATGAATATGAAGAGGAAAATGTTAAAAACAAGGGAAGATTAAAAATATTAAAAAAAGATGATAAATATAAAGAGGAAGAAAAATGTTAAAACCAAAAAACATAAATAGGAAGAACATGTTGCAAACAAAGAAATAATAAAAAGATTAAGAGAAGATAATAAATATAAAGAGGAAGAAAGCGTTAAGACCAAGGATAGAATAAAAAGATCAAGTGAGGATGATGATATAAAGAGAGAGAAAATTTGAAAACTAGATAACGTGTACACAAATTAAGATCAGAGGAATAATATCAAACCAAAAGCAATTAAATTATTGTCAAAAAAACGAATAAACGAAATGATGATCAACTTTGACTGAGGGAGAATATTGTACGACAATATCAGAGGAGTAATGAAAAGATAAGAATTTTTGCAATTTCTTCAAGATCGGGCATGTATGCCTCAGTGTATATGTTGTTTTTGTGAAGGTATATTTTTCAGTCACTCTGTAGTTAACTTTAATGTAGATGAAATTAAACAGAAATTCCAGAAAAATTAAATAAAATTAAACAAAAATTAAACTATAAAATCCAAAAATAATAAGATTTTAAATTGTAATTTTCAATTAATATTAAATAATCAGATGTTTTACCAATTCTACTACATATACACATATGTAATAATGCCTATTAAATTACATATACACATTTTTAAAAGTACTTAATATTTAATTTTACTAATAACTTCTGATTCGTTTTCATATTTTTTTATTATTGAATTATTATTATTGTAATTTTTTTTTATAATCACGGGTTAATAATTTATTGATACATCGATATATTTAAATTTAAAAAAAAAATAAAAATAAGGAGATGTAGTCTGATTCGAACCGATGTGTCTTCTCCTTATAAGATCCAAATATTCCATTAATTAAAATTTAATTTGTCTATAACTCTGGAACCAACGAAAATAAGTATCACTTATGATATATCACTGAAAAACTCTCCATAAGGGCTTATTACTGCAGTTAAGAAAAAGTCCAAAATCCAAATTTTTTGTTTTGATTTTGGGCTTTTTGGATACTTGGTTTAGTCGATTGCAATCAAAAGGGGAGGTGAACAACCAGATGTTACAACACTCGTAAACCCAAAATTTTGAACATTCACGTCTAATCGTTTTTTTAATTATGCGAGATACATACTGACGTACGTACAGACGTCACGCCGAAACTAGTCAAAATGGATTCAGGGATGGTCAAAATGGATACTTCCGATGAAATCTAAAATCCAAAATTTTTCGCGATTACAATACTTTACTTTGTACAAGGAAGTAAAAATAATAAAACACATGATATCATGAAGAACGAGTTCAATGAAAAGAGAAAAAGTGACCCTTCTCTGCTAATTTTGAAATTCGATTACTCCCAGAAATTCCAGTACCGAAACTTAACTGTACATCATAGTTTTACAGCAGGTTATTTTGATTATATTTATTTAATGTGCATGTACATCATGATAGCATTTCGTATTTCTTTTGCTTTATGGAGACAAGTCTAAGAAAAACGTCAAACAATTTGCAATATTTGTGGCATATGCTACTGAGAAAAAAATTAAAGATTTTCCTAATGTTAAAAATATCATTTTACTGTCTGATGAGCAGTAAACATAATAAAACTCTTTAATTGCTAGATTTTGCCTAGTAATGTCAAAACCTTATGAAGTGTGGCCTCATTCAGGGAACATGTTTCCTGAATGAGGCCACACATTTGGTCAGTGACAGGAATTTTGCTTCGTTAAAAATGTATATTAAAAAGATGGAAATCTCCAATGTTGTTTATCGGTTTCGTCATTAAGACGTAAAAATCTGAAACCGTTTTTGACATTATAAGATAAAGAAATAATAAAAACTGGGATGAGGATGTTAAAGATTTATTTTTTTACAAAAGCTGCTTCAAATCACAGTACATTAAGAAAATAAAAATGTGTGCAGTTAAAATACAACCAGACGGAAAATACAGAAACATACTGTGGGAATCTACTTCCATTATTCAAACAATCAATATCAATCAATATTCATACGTAAAAAATTGGAAGGAATAAAATAAGCACTAATGACGGTTTAATACAGTCCAATACAACAACGAAAAGTCATAGATGCAAAAAAATATATTTAAATATTTGCAAAAGGACAGTATTTTATTGAGCATTTGTTCGAAGAAAGTTGAACAAGATTTTAAATTACTATTGTAGGCCTAGACTAAACGCTGAAACGTGAATTAAAAAAGATTGATTATTTTTAGATATTGTTTTGAATTGAAATAATCAAAAAAAAATTTATTATTTATTTTTTTATAATTTTTTTTTCAGTTAGTAGAACAGTAAATTGTTTTTCAATATTGTTTAATAACTTTACAACATTATTTAATCGTATTTAAACTGTAAGAATGAAGACTATTTTTTTTCAGTATGAGGTCTGTTATATACGTTTTTAATAACTATATCAGACATTTTCTTTGTCTGCAGTATTTTCTCTTACAAGCAATATTCTGTGAAAGAAGCGTTTGTAACTTATAGTTTTAAAATTTAATTTTTAACCACATAGCATTAAGTTTAAAAGATAAGTTTTACATGAACAAATATAAAACATTTAACAAAAGTTTCTTCTGGTCTATATAAATGAAATTAAAAAAGTCGAAACTTTTAAAAGTTTTTGGTGCCTTTTTCTCAAATTTTGGTGTACAGCCCCTTCTTTCCCAGAATGACACAATTAATATTTTAACTTAAAAGTTTATTTTTTCTGCAAAACTTTAGAAAATTATGTTTCTCTTCAGAAATTCAGTTCAAGGTTTTTGTAAAACTTCGTCGGTTAAATAATATAAACATTTTTCTAAACTTTTTTTTCAACTTTTAATCAGATTAAAAGTTGTTGTTGATAAAGTTGATAAAAGAAAATATTTTAATTAAACATTTCATAATAAAAATTAATTTTTAATAAATTTTAAAAGAAATTAGTTTAAAATTAATTGTAAAAAATAAAGTTATAAAAAATATTTATTAAGAAATATATATTGTTTTTATTAATTATATTTATTTCAATTTTATAGAAATTATTTTTTATAAAATTAGGTACAGACATACAAAATTTTAACTTTTCTTCCTAGACACTAAATTGGTAAACTTTGAATATTCTTAACTGTGTACATTTTATTAGTTAGTATGAATTCAAAGTATAATATCAGTAATTTACTACTTATAGAGGAACTTATTACATTTGTTTTTAAATCAATAACATTTTTTTTTAATACTCGTAAAATTATTTTTTTCAAAATATATGGTAAGTGTAATATACTGAAGAACTGTTTGTTTTTTTTTTTTAGTACGAGGGAAACAATAATTTTTTAGTGATAGTTAATTCTCAAAATGTTCAGCATTTTAAAACAATTAGGGTTCAAATACAGAAATAGAAGAACAATTGCTAACATCTACAAGAACCAAACAGCAACAGTAATAATTGAAGAACATAAAGAAGCCGTAATAAGAAAGGGAGTCCGACAAGGATGTTCCCTATCTCAGTTACTTCTTAATATTTATATAGAACTAACAGTTAATGATGTTAAAGAATAATTTAGATCTGGAGTAACAGTACAAGGTGAAAAGATAAAGATGCTACGATTTATAGTAATTCTAGGTGAGAGCAAAGAGGATTTAGAAGGAACAATGAACGGCATGGATGAAGTCCTACTCAAGAACTACCGCATGAAAATAAACAAGAACAAAACGAATGTAATGAAATGTAGTAGAAATAACGAAGATGAACCACTGAAAAATAGAAAGAGAAAAGATTATGGAGGTAGAAAATTTGTTATTTGGGAAGGAGAATTATTAAAGATGGACGAAGCAGGAACGATATAAAATGCCGAATAGCACAGGCGAAACGAGCCTTCACTGAGAAATATAATTTGTTTACATAAAAAATTAATTTAAACGTCAGGAAAAGAGTTTTGAAAGTATATGTTTGAAGCGTAGCATTATATGGAAGTGAAACTTGGACGATCGGAGTATCTGAAAAGAAAATATTAAAATCTTTTGAAATGTGGTGCTATAGGAGAATGTTAAAAATCAGATGGGTGGAAAAAGGAACAAATGAAGAGGTGTTGCGGCAAATAGATGAAGAAAGAAGCATTTGGAAAAATATAGTTAAAAGAAGAGAGACTTATAGGCCACATATTAAGGCATTCTGGAATAGTCGCTTTAATATTGGAGGGACAGGTAGAAGGAAAATTTGTGCAGGCAGGCAACGTTTGGAATATGTAAAACAAATTGTTAGGAATGCAGGATGTAGGGGATAACTGAAATGAAACGATTAGCACTATATAGGAAATCTTGGAGAACTGCATCAAACCAGTCAAATGACTAAAGACAAAAAAAGAAAAAGTTAATTCACTTTTGAACATAAAACAAAATTAACATGAATAATGGAATGATATTAATGCTCTTTTAAAAGAATTTGAAAATTCGGTTAACTTTAATGATTTATTTTATTGTAGTCAATAAAATGTTGATATAAAAACACGTAACTAATAACATTTTTTCTACAAATAACGTAATATCCTACAGGAAATTTGAGTAAACTAAATGTTTACATAATTATTAATATGAATTTATCTCGTGTACAAAAATATATTTCATTAATGTTGTATTTACTTCAATTTGAAGCATTTATCTGAAAATTTAGGTTTATTCAGGTTACTTACGTTATTAAAAAACCTTTAATTTTAAATTTTTATTGAATTTTTTTATTACTGAAGTTTATTCTTATATCAAATATTGAATTAATCTATTTTAATATATTTATATAAAATTTTCTTTTCATATTTGTTTATTTCATATCGTTTTTCAACCCAGCAAATTTAGATACATATGAATACAGAATAAATTACAGTAAGAGAAATTTGGTAGTTGCTTTTCGAAAGCAATGTATATATTTACGTTTCTTTAATGACACACATGATTGACGTAAATTATTTACAAAATCAGGATTTCAGAGCCTAAGTATATAAATCTAGTATCAACCTATAGTTTCTATTAAATTGGGTTTTAAGTCCTTTATTTCAACCTCAAATATTGCAAAACAAATAATTATTAAACAATTAAACATTATATGTATATATGTATTACATTATGTATACTAAAAACGTATAGATAAATTACTTAATTCTTATATAGAAAAAATACTTATGCACAAATAAAAAGTAAACCCATAAAATAATCAACTGAAAAAATTACGTTGATATCATTTCATTCTATCGAGTTATCACAAAAAAATTGTGAATAATTCAAAAGATATATCAAAATTAAAAATTACGTCTGAAAGAGAAAACAGTTAAATGAATTTTCATAGTTTCATAATCACGTAAAGTAATTTTTAGTGACCATTCAAAAATAAAACGACAAACTTCAAAATTAAAATATCATATATGCTACACTATTAAGTATAAATCAATTCAAAACCCTAGTATTCCTTTGTAACCTAAAGATAAATAGAAGAATTGAAATTCGTAAAACATTTAACACACTCAAATTGATATAATAAAACAAAAAGAAATGATAAAACAGAATTGTTATTTTCCATTTGTAATACTGTTCCAAATAAAAAAATACCAGAAAAACCTACAAAATTACAAAAAACCTTGCTATTCTAATTATACAAGAAAATAGACAATATTTTTTATAGAACTTTGTGTAACGACGAATTTTTACGTTTTATAGACAATGTTTTGATATACAGACACACAAAAAAAAAAATGATATCCTGATTAATAAATATAACTAAAACCTAATACATTTTACAACACAGATAAAAAATATACATCTCACCAACTCTAAAACCTGCCATCAATAAAATCAGCTGATACAAAAATTGAAAACAGCAGCAGTCTCCAGTGAGAAATTATCGGAGAATCGAATGAAATGATTATAACTTATATAAAAAATTGCGTTAAAATAAATTTTATTCGTTTTATTTTTTTAATGAAAATCTTTAGTTTTTATATTGATTGAATTAATAAATTACATTTTAATGTTATATTTTAATACAAATAATCTGTTTGTAAATGTACAATTCTTTGACAATGTTTATATTTTTAGAAAATAAAATTTGCAATAGAATGATTATAAATTACTTAAAATGTTGGTTGCCTCATCGTAGCATACAATAAACGTGTTTTGTTTTAAATGATAAATTTATTATATAAGCAGAATAACAGATAATATGCATAAAAGGCTAAAATAAAGAGTCCAGAATTTACATTCCGATTTCTGATTTTTATGGAACATAAAATGATTTTATGGAACAATACTACTCCTTCCCCCACGAGTAGTCTATGATAGTTGACATGTGATAGATAGATAGACAGATATCGTGTAACGTATTATGAAGCCGTAAATATAAAGGTACAAGTGCAGTAACTTAAGGGTTTAGTCAATATAAAGTGTTTTTTTTTCAAAGAAAATTCATAAAATTATATCAAGTCAAATCTCAGATACTTTCTTTCGTTAGCCAAACTGCTATCATTGATTTTAATAGAAAGAAATAATAGGTTTGTTTCTATAATAATGGCATCGAGCACGCCATTTTAAGGAATTTAATGTAATAGAATCCGAGACAAGTAGTTTTAGATGTCCGTTTTAACTTTTTAAGGAATAATAAAAAAATGGGTACGCAATGTGTAAGCTGCAAAATATTATACACACCTTTCTCCAACCAACATCAAACTTATTAAATAAAAAAAAAAAGAAATATTTACAATAGAGTAATAGTAATAGTAATAGTAAACAAAGTAGTAAGCATAAATGAAAAATTATTCATTATACTCTTTACCAAAAAAAATTTAGTGCTGTTGGTAAGTAAAGTTGGATAAACACCACAACAGAGTCGTGTAAATTCACTAGAAACATATCATAACTACATAACACATAATAACTACAGAGTATACAGTGAGTCATAAGTTGATTTTTGGGACATTGTTGATTTTTTGCAGAGAAAGAAATTTTTTTTGGATAATCATTCTACGCTCTGGTAGTATAATTTGTATTCTAAATACATATATGTATATATATTTATATTTACAAAAATTGTTACATTTTGAATAATAGTACGAAACGTTACGGACTAATAAGAAACCCTTTAAGGTCGGGGAAAGACATTTGCTTCCATCATTTTGAAATGAGAAAACTTGATCAACTTCATGATGCCTAATTTAAAAAAAAAAATCTATATATGAGTAGATTAAGGGTATATGAAGAGTAGATTATTTTTTTTTTTAAATTAGGCATCATGAAGTTGATTAAGTTTTCTCATTTCAAAATGATGGAAGCAAATCTTTTCCCCGACCTTAAAGGGTTATTATTAGTCCGTAATGTTTCGTACTATTATTCAAAATGTAACAATTTTTGTTCATTTTGGGTCTAATAGAGCACAGTATCACTTAAGTACTGCTAGGGAGAGAACTGCCAATGATTTTTAAACTCACCTTAACAAAAACTTTATACCAGATAAGACTTGTATTAATTTACATTTAAACATACTGTTGTAAATAATAAAGAAATTCAAATAGACTTTACATTTTTCTGCTTTTCTGCATAGTGTGTTACATTTCTTCTTTAAAGCATAGTATGCTACATTTCTAGTTCTTGTGTGCTGAAGAAGACTCAACCCTAATCCTTTTTTCTCCATTTTTCTCATTCTACTCTTTTATTTGCAGCTTCTGATATATTTAATTAGTGTTTAGGTCGTATATATATATATATTTTTTTTTTAAGAGCAACCAATCAAGTAAGCAACTCTTGCCTCAGTAACAAAACATTTAACTCGCAAAATGTACTCTGATATTTTTTTTTTAGCTACAACAAAATTATTAATGGTCACTCTTAAAATTAAAATATAAATTAAGAATTTATTGTAAACATAGCAGCTGAAGAGCTTGTATGTATTTATTCAAAACTGGTATATGAGAGTGCTTAAAATACCAGAGGGATGTTTTATTCCCCTTACTTATTACAGAGGCTGGATATCTGTTCCTTACTTATGGATTTTGCTAGTTAACCAGCAGATATTTATTTATTTTTACTGGCGGTAATAAAGTTATTTAAATCGTTTTTGAGATGGACGTAGTTAGGGATTGCGGTAGTAGTGTTAGTGACTGAAATATTAAGATTAAAATACTAACAAAAATTACAATTAAAATAGGAAAACTTCAGAAATCTGAAGGAACAGAAATGTATCAACATAAATTGAGAAACACAGATGAGAAAATACGGCAGGTTGATTAAAAAAAAATCAGGCTTAATTTTGATAAAAAAATATTAAAGTTTGAAATGAGAGAGGAATTTGAAAACATAATCGAGGAGTATACACGTAGGAAATTGTAGAGGATCGTTATCGAAGAAATTGGAGAAGCAAGTGCTACAGTAAATCAATAAAACCAGATTTTCATAGATATGCTTCGAAATTAGCTGGTGAATAAACAAAATAAGCAAAAGGGGGAAATAAAGGGGAAATTTTACTATTGTCAAATAATTTATATGTAACGTTATTGACATTTATTCCTGCTCGGATGTTTTGTATGTGATCGTATTTTGCATAACATAAGGTATTCTAAACAATCAATATCGCAACAGTCGGCAATCTGGTAAGTGTAAAGATAAATATCCATATTTACCAGTATGTGAACTACATATTTATCGAACAAATTCTAAATTTGAGCTCAAAAACTATATAAACAAAAAAAATAAAATTTGCAAAATAAAACCCGGTTTTTCATGTTTTTATAAAAATTTTATACTAAATGATTTGTTTATATTTAAATAAGGTTTTACTAAAATAATTTAATAACGTTACTTTTAATTGGGTGTATTGTTTGATTACATAACAGTTATATTGTTACACAAAGTTACATCAACTAAAAACTCCCAGTCCTAAAAACAATAATATAATAACAACACGCAGTTTGGAAAACAATGAAGTGAATAAATAAAAACACGAAAGTAGATAAGTTTAAATAAATAAAGAAGTATAGTGTCCAAAAGGAAGTTTAAAGAACTTACCTTTAAATGTAATTATTGTCATCTACGTAGAAAGTTTTTATTAGGTTAACTGACCTAAAACAATGCTAAACAATTTGTTTACTCCGGCCCCAATTATTATTAGCAGTATTTTAGTTTTTAATCGATCCTAATCAAATTACAACACTACCGATCATAGAGTTGACGATATTATCAATGACAATTAATCTTTGTTAAATGTTAATTTTTCTTTTACACTTTTTTTTTGTTGATGATATCGCCACATAAGCTTGAAGCTTGTGCGTAGGATATGGAAATGTAGCTTATGAAAAATGCCCTACCTGACCGGGATTCGAATCCAGGACCCACGACCTCCAGATGAAAGGCCGAGACGCTACCACTTGCACCACGGAGGCCGGCAAGTTGATTTAAGTTGTTTTGAGATAATTACGAAATAAATAGAGAATACAGAATGTTTACTTTTTATTTTTATTTTATTTAAAAAAATAAAAATAAAATTGTAAAATAATAACCATTTAGAAAACTTATGATCATATTCATCCAAAAATGAAGATAAACGGCGGTAAAGTACAGGTTAAAGAAAGACAGTGTTCAGGTTAAAATAAAGGTAAATATTTTAATAAGAAGAAAGGCACTTTTAGAAAATGATAAAAATATGACTAGAAAGTTAATCCTTTTTAATATCCTGAGCTTAATTATTTTTTGTCATAATTATAAGTATACAAAGAAAACAAATATTTTGAAAAGTATGACTTCGTAACTCAAAATCTCTTTTTCTTTTAAACTTAGTGGTATTGAAATGTAAACTGATGTCAACATCTGACATCTGTTTTTACTTTAACGTTATTAAAAGTTTATAATTTCATCGAAAATAATATTTAAAAAACGATGTAAATTATTGTGATAAAAACAAGTATTAGAGAAAAATCTTCCTAAATGAACAGTTCTGATATCCTGATTTACAAACATTATTACATTTTTAGTCATAAACTTTTAGTGAAAGACAGAAAAGTCTTTGTATACTACATGCACGACAAATAAAATCGACGGTCAAATACCGTTTAAAAAACCAAAGTCTGAAATTAAATGCAGATTTCGATTGTTAGTCATAAACAGTAGATTAAAGGGATTATTAATAGTAAATATAAAAATAAAGCTTCAACTGTTCGAACAGATTGGAATATTAACTGTTTATAATTCGTAAGTCCCTTCGGCTACGCTATCTAAAATAATACCTATATAATTTTGTAGAAAATAATAGTTTTTATTAAAATTGTTTTTTACAAATACATAGACAGATATTCTTTTTATAGTATTTCTTACTGTTTTTGTTTTAATTATTTATTATTGTTATTATTATTATTACTACTTATTTTTCAACATTGTTAATTCATTATTGTATTAAGTTTAGTTTTTGTTTACGTTTATTCATTTTCTTTTATTTAATAATAATGATGTTTATTTAAAAAAATATTATTTTTCACGAATAAAAATGTAAATCTTGATAGCTTTACATTTTTATTTTTCGATCAAATATTTTACTTATGAAACCATGGAGCGGAATGGTAAACAATTAGTGTTTAGTCTTATTCAGCAATGAACACAAAGAAACAAAACTTCAAATTAATTTGGGTCATCAACAATAAATAAGTTTACACCGTATGAAGTTTCAACTGTGTCTGAAATATCCGTCATTATATTAGATATCAGCGACACCGTAATTAAAAATAAAGCAATCTCTATAGATTGCTTTATTCGCGGTTGATCTATTTCAACCGCGAATAATAAAATTGTTCTGGTGCGGATGGGCTGATTGGTGAAGAAACGCTTACTCCAACTAATCTTCAAGGCTTGTGGACGAACCGTAATTTAGCGATCTAAGATTAATATCAACTGGTGTGAGCTATTTAATAAAAACAAACGTATAACAAATAAAAAGAGCGTAAATAAATAACTTCAAAGTTTCTACGATCCAATAATTTTTCTTAAAATCCGTTTTAATTTTAGATAAGCTAAGTCGAAGTCTGAAGTAATAAGCATTTGGGAAAAAACCGACATATACTGGTGTAATTGTTCTTTTCTAAGTTACTTTCAACATACAAGTTTTTTAATATAACTTGCTCTAATAACTACTTTGAGTGAATAAATAATACATTTTCAAGAAATACCTATATTTTCATTTATTTAGTATTTTTTTTTTTTGCTATTTGATCGTTGTTATTTAATCTTCTTTGATTATTTAAGTTTCGTTTCTTGTACTTAAATTTGACACAAATAATGTTTTACTAAAAATATTACTAAAAACTAAACAAAATATTGTTTTCTAATTTACACTACTCTAATATCTACAGTCTCCTTTGGAACTATTTTTAGACTGTGGTACTTCTATATTTATTGGATTTAAAATATATTTTCACATTCATAAATTCCAACGAGAATCATTTTTTATTATTTAGTGTTAATTTTAATTACAAGTAATACATCTAATCAATAATTAAATGATGTAAGTGTAAATATAACTTGCATTTTAAAATCACATCTAGAGGGTAAATGGTTATTTGGAAGTAAAGCTAGCTATAGTAAATGCTAGTAAAATGAAACAAAAACCAGTATTATGGAAGAAAGAATAAAATTAGTTGTAAAAAGTCATAACTGGGCTGTAAGTGAGTAAACAGCTAAATATACATTTTGTATTGCTTTTTCCTCCTTTCAACTGTTCAGCTGTAAACGTAACGTAAAGCTTCTTCTTTGGAACTGCTTCCGAGAGAATTGATATAGATGGATTTAAGAGGGATTTTATTCGAGGCTGTAGGATTCTCACCGAGCAACAGAGGCGTTATGTCAAAGCCGATCCTTTCCTCGGGTTATAAAAACGAAATGAAAGTATAAAAATTGCTCAGAAGAAATCCAACACTTTTACTTAAAACTGTGGAATCAACCTTAAAAAACGGTGAATACTTATTAAAAATCGTCATATTTTTTTTTTAATTCAGTGAAATTAAAAGTAAAATTTGGATTTGATGTAAAAACAAAATATTCTTTTCATTAAAGATTTCTTTCCGAAAAATTATAATTTTTAGTTACATACTAAATAACCTATTATTCGATTTATTAAGAATCTGTTTACTTTTTATCTAAAACATCAATTTGTCCATGAAATTTGTAAAAAAAGACAATAATTTGAATCAAGAATGATTTACTAATGCTAAAATGTAAAATAAATCTTTTTAAATTACCAAACCCTGATCGGTTCATAGATATATTTTTCAATTGTTTTTAGAAATCGTGAACACCACAGTTGATACGGGATTTAAAAGAAGCTGCGTTCCACGTTAATGAAGACTTGACATGTGATTTTGGCAAGTTGGTAACATCCCTGGATCATCGGATTCAATTTCTGGTTAGTTAGAATTTGGCAGTACTCTACATCTCTAAGTGAATATTAAAAAATCATTAACCTTAAATTAGTCCGAAACAGAGAGAAACCGATTAATTTTTGTATAAGGCATGCACGACTTGGTTCTTATATGGTCAATTGAGGTAAAAGTTTCAGTTAAAACAAACCAACTACAAATTGTAATCTAAAAATTAAAGAGAAATTATTGATTTAAAAGAAAAAACAATTTGAAAAGATTTTGAGAAATTAAATTGGTTTTTTATGATATTAAATATTTAATTTTGGTAAAATAAATTTTAATATAACCGTAAATTATAAAAAAGACTATCGAAAATGATTTAATAATAATTTTTGTGTAATTTTTTTTTCCAGCAGCGTTAAAATAACGCTGCCAGAGAGTAATAAACATATATAGCAACTGTGAGAACAAACAATATGAACACCTTTTTATGAGAAAAAACATTTTGTTTTAATATTAGGAAATATTCATGGAATTTTTTTGTTAAAAATTCCTTTAATAAAATTGTATAATAATCTTATATATTCCCATTAAATTTTTACGATAAAATAAATAAAATAGCTTTATCATAAATAAAACCTCGTATTTTCTTCTTAAATATTTTTCCTAATAAATAAAGGGGAAAATGAAGTCTATTTATTATCAGTAAATTTATAGAAGATGTAGAAAAAAAATAAAAACTTTTTTAATATTTTTGAAACCAAGATGATGACCTGTATTATGCAGTATTACCAAACCACTACGGGTTAGACTTCCATCATAAGGAAGCTATAAAAGTTTACGAAAAAAATTTACTCATCTACTGTCTCTTAAATATTTATTTACGTAGCAAATGTAAAGCAAAAAACTCAGCTCAAATTTTCTTTCAGATAATTTATAGAATCTTTAGTACGCTGGGTAATTTTTCAATAAATTTATCAATTTTTTTAGGCGTTTAAAATTATAATTTGCTTAACAGTTCATAGATAATTTTCAAAAAAATATGTGTCTGATGCAGTCGACGTTAAAAAGTTTTCAATTTTATTACCAAAATATATTTTAATAGAAAATGCAATCTAAATATTCATTTATATATAACAGTTTGAAATATAAAACCCTTTTATTCATAAGGTTGATTTTTAAAATTTACTAAACATAAAATGAAAACTGATAATAAAATATATTATGAAAGAATGACTCAGTAATTTCTTTCAATACTTTAAAAATTTACAGGGTTTAAAATTTCAATCCCTGACAGGGGCTAAATGTCCATCGTGTCTCGGAAAACCTTCCTCACGTATATAACTTTCAAGGAAAATTACAATCCGACGTACTGAAAACTATAATGTATTAATTTTTTGCAAGCTACTTTTTTCCAAAAAAAAAAAAAAAATCACAAAAGATAATCTTTGGTTTTAAAATATTTCATTTAAAATCTACCGTTAAAATTATCGGCTATATAATTAAAACATTTAAATGAGTGAAAATTAAAATTCGTTGTATAACTTAAAAATTTCTTATTCAGAATAATTATTACTTTATTCTATATATACTAATAATAATTACAACATAGTAAATTTTAGTTCAATAATTTCTCCTTCTTTTATACAAGATGAACAAACATATATTCTATTTCTAGAGGAAAATCAGCAGCTTCTTTGTGTTAAATTATAACAATCAGACATTCAAAATCATTTACATTTCAACATATATATATATATATAACATGCTACTTAATACAGAAACGTATACTAAACCTCTCTCAAGCCATAACCTCTCTCAAGAAAAAATAACACTTCATGCTGTTACTCATTCAGCAAGGAATTACCTCGTTTTCCTTCATCCCCATAAAGGAGAAACTAGGAGTTACTGATTTTATTTTATATTCTTCACTGATCCAGTGAAGATATGTATATATATATATATATATATATACCCTTAGCATAAATATATATATATATATAGCATAAATATATATATATATATATATATATATATATATATATATATATACTATTAAAGTTACATCGCACACATATCTATTTATTTTTTTATGAAGGATTATCTGATCATAAATAGTACACGTCTAATAAATATTCAACACATTTTTAACTTGATTACCACATACAAGATTTCCTAAACAAGGAAATAATTTTCAATTTTAGAATACGTTTGATAAGTAGATGATTAATCAGTCGAGCGAACTTTGCTTCAAAATTATATCAAAAATATTTTGCTGAAATACAGAAAAACCGGTCTTATCATGAGTTTGTTTCATTTTTATATCGGTACAATGCAATAATAACCCCTTATATTAAATATTTTTACAGAGTAAAAATATAAACTTACATTAATAAGTTAAATTAATTTGTTACTTTATAAAAAAATGTTTATGTTAATGAGTAAAAAGAGAGAAAATATGTAGAGGAATTTTTTTAAAACAAACATTTTGATTTTAACCGTAGATAGATAAATAATTCCATGAAAACAAAAACAATTTTTTGGCTTGTCACAAACACTCAGCTTGGCTTGCAAATGTCATCAACATCATCTGGACTTGGTGACAACTACATCAACAAAGTAAAAATGGCAAACCCCCATACCGTCTACACCTAGCTTTTTTCTTCTTTACTGACATATTTCGTTTACTAACATGTTATAGCAATCATTTTTTTCTCATACGCTTCGCAATGCTGTAATTTAGAACAGTGACCATATATTTTAAACAAAATAATTAACAAATCACTAAGGGCTTTCATAATTAATTTCAATGGCATAAATTAGCCAAACTGTTTTATACATTAAATTAAAAAATAATACGAAAAAACATTAATTTGGGATCATTTTATTCTGTAATCACTTTTCTTTTAAATGACAATCACATTTCTTTACCAAAATTTTTCTCTAAAACATAAAAATGAATGTTCAGTTGTGTTTATTAAGTATATGATATTTGTGAGTGAAATATTTGTACGAGATTGTTCTGGACCTCTTCGCAGATTTAGGAGTGTATACAAAAACTTTTTTTTTGTAAGGCGACCTTATTTATACATCATTTTAGTGTCTGTCTTTAATATTTTTATCGAGCTAATCTACAATCTAAAGAGAAATGTTAATATGGATCAAATATCACCCGATCTAATGATGATGACGAGACATCCTCGCCATCAACAAGGGGAATAATGACGATGGAAATTGTTGTCTACCAATCTCTCAAACATGTAGGTCACTGGCATCATGAAGATGAGAATCAAGAAAATTATCTCGTAGAAAGCTGATTAGAGATAATGTTGCCACCAATTTAACCGAGGGCTCAGAAACTGATAATAAATAAGAAATTATGAAATCTCAACCAGGTTTTTTATATGAAATTCCGAACTTCTACC
Source organism: Lycorma delicatula (assembly GCF_047948215.1). Classification (NCBI taxonomy): domain Eukaryota; kingdom Metazoa; phylum Arthropoda; class Insecta; order Hemiptera; family Fulgoridae; genus Lycorma; species Lycorma delicatula. The sequence goes on along the minus strand of NC_134457.1, from coordinate 134,434,652 downwards.
TCAAAATTCTAAGGTATCACAGATCCCCTATGCCTGTGATAATTTACCCTTTTCGAATAAATTCGACAACCTTTCGATGAGGATGCCAGCGTTAGTATGAACCATTTGAACACAATCAGACCTTCACCAATTGTACTATAATTGGTGATTGGTCTTTTCTAGAGTACGGATCACATACTTACTTCACGAACAATTAGAAAACTTTACAGCTTTGCAGCTTTACGAACGAATTAGAAAAGGTTGGAACTGTTACAAAAGGAGATTGGTGACTACAATGTACGGATAATCAGTACCAAACAATTTTGTACTATCTCAAACGATATTAAAGTGTTCAAGAGGGTTATAGATTTTGTTTATGAGCAGAAGCTGATGGACATCGGTTCTCGATAAAGTACGAAAGGGCTTTTGAGTGATGGTCAGAAACCTACACTACTCAGTTCCGACGGAGATGGTCAAGGAGGAAATTGAGGAGCACTTGTATAGAGTCCGAAGCATAGTGAATGCCGATCATAGAGTAACCAAGCACCCAACTCAACGTTGTTTGTAAATCTCTAACCTCAAGAAAGTAACAAAGATGTTATTAACTTCAAGTATGTCACTAACTGCAGTGCTTCATTTGAAACACCAAGGAAACCTCCGGGTTTGGTACAAAGCATGCGCTGCCAGCAGTATAGCCAGACTAAAAGTAATTTCATGCAATCCTTCCGCTGTGTGAAGTGTGAGGGAAGGCATAGAACTACGGACTGTCTGAGAAAGGAAGAAGCACTCTAGTTAGCTGTTCTCTCCATCAGTCAGACCACCCATCCAACTACAGGGGTTGCAGAGTAAATAAGGAAATCCTAAAAAGAAAAGAAAGACTAAAGGTGAATCGCGGTTCTAAGAATACTATTCGGGTCGAATTCTTGAACTGACGATCGTCTTCCTTTGATTCAAATAATGCCAATTTCCCCGCACTGGGACAACGAACGGCTAGGAACCTTGGTGCCAACTCCGGTTCTCTCCCGGATCGTATGCTGCGGTGGTTGGTCGTAGTTGTGGGGTTAGTGTGAACAAACTAACACATTTTGTAGGTCTAGCACTATGTTGTTATTCCTAACATAGACTTGTGATCCAATAAATAGAAAGTTTTATATGCTTACTCACCAAAGTAATCACTCAAATTTGTGGAGAACAAGCCAGAGTTTTTGTTCTGGACGAACAGGGAGACATAACGAGTCCCTTCGCGAGACAGCATTTTTCAGTCACTCTTGGCGTGAGATGATTGATTGTCGGCAGACTCTCTCCAGGAACTGTAATTCACGACATCACGGCAGTGAATATACTGGACGAGAAAGTTATAGAGAACACGGGCGATAATTTTGTTCTGCTGGTGGAGGGAGATGGTCGTGAACTGGCCTCAACCGCATAATAGACGTGCAGGAGCACGAATTGGTTGTGGCTGCAGTTGTAGGAAGACAAGGCAATACTTTGATGAAAGTTATTGAATAGTGGGCAAGGCGGCAGAAAGCAGCTGCCAAGTTTTTCGTGACAAATGGGCCTAAGAGTAAACAGGATGATTCGCAGAAACCGGCTAAGTTTAGAAAATAAGAGGTGTCGTATGTGGATCTGTTGAGAAAAGTCAAGGGGTCGGTGGGCCAAGACATGGTTGACGATATCCTCTCTGTCGGGGCAGAGGGGATGAGATGGAGGTCCGACTGATTGAGGCCAATATGGCCCCTCTCGTATTACGGGAAAAAACTTTTGCGAATATTCAGGGAGCTACTGTGGCCGAAAAGCGATCGCCAAGACAGGTAGCCTTACATGATAGAGATCTGGATGCCAAGGTCACTGTTGGAGACATTTTGGATGCTATTAATAGTGTAGTGAGCAGTGGTTCGTCGGTAAATGTTACTTCCCTAAGGCCGGTTCAACACAGAAGGCCACGGTTGTCTTACCCTCGGCTGATGCTGAACAGCTTGTGGCTTCTGGAAGGATTAAGATTGGCTGGCAATCGTATCGGCTCGAACTCCGGAGGCCCGACACGAGTTATTTTCGCTATTGAGCGAGTGGTCACATGACTACCCAATGTACGGGACTTGAAAGAAGCCGCTGTTGCTTCAATTACGGCCATTGGATGGGAGCTCAGGTTTGTAACCCAAGACAGAATGACACGGTAGAGACAAGCAAAGGGAAGAAAGATCGACACACAGGTGACTCAGGGAAGACCGCCAAAGGATCTGAAGAGCAGCAGGCATTTTTTACTTTGGACCAGTCGGGGCAGACAGGCAAGAGTAATGAAAGCACCGAGAAAGGGCAGACATACACCGACAGTCGGGATAAGGGGAAGACTGCCAAAGGATCTGAAGGGAAGCAGGCACGTCCTACATTTGACTAGTTGAGGCAGGCAGGTAAGAGCGCTATAAGGAAAGGGAAAGGGCAGTCACATACTGACCATAAATAATTGTGGGCCTGGTCGGATTATTCAGACAGAGAAGAGTGGCGTGCAATAAACAGAGACCTTGATATGTGGGAAAGGCTTTTAAAGCCACTGGACAGAAAGAAACCAGACAGTATCCATTAGAGATGAGTTAAGTACATTTACACAGGAAGGACATCGAGAAGAAAGGACCTGAGACATGGAACTAGCAAATGTCAAGAGCAAGAAGATCTAGCTAGTAGTCAGACAAGCTTATACAAGCCCTGCGATGCAGGTGAAGCAAGGATCTGTGGGAAAGGGGTAAAGGACAGCCCCCTGTGGTGCCGTCGTGCGTCTACACTTGCGTGGATGGGCGACGGTGATGAAGCACGGGGACTCTGGATCCCTGGACCCCGAAGGGAACCCGCAGTTAAGCATTGCGCAGCCCCGGGAGAGGAGAGGGTGAGACAGGAGGTTTGGGCAGTCGGTAGGGCACAGGAATACGTACTCATACTAATAACATGTTGCAGAACCTGTTGCGAGTCCGATACTTTGCTCGTAAATGGGGTTCCTCCGACTCACCAAAAAAAAAGAAGACACTTAGAAGAAGATAAATAGAAGGGCATTCTACTAAAACTAATAATTATATTTTTTTACAATGTATATTTATTAAGTTTTAAGTAGATTTTAAAAATCCATTTTTCAAGTGAATTTTTTCCATTCTTATTACAAAGTACATTCAGTGTAATATAACCTTGAGCTATTATCACTCCAAAATAAATTAGTATAAAAAATTACTTGTAGATATGTATTGTTAGGCTTTATTAATAATTATAATAATATTAACAGTTATGAAATAAATATATATTAACGAGCATATGTTAATGAAAAATGATGTATCCATATATATTATTATCAAATTATATTTTTTATTTGATAATTTTTACACAAACGGTTTTATGACAAATTTATTTTTAATTTTAGTTACCACAAATTATTTTCAAATAATTAACTGTCAAAGATATTTAATTAAGAACATTAATATATAGTAATAGGCCAATTATAAATAAAATTAAATAAATATGATTAATTAATTTTTTTTACAATTCAAATTTTTAAAGTATTACCCAACTGAATGTCATATAAACTATTCAGCCGAAATTTTCAACTGATGGGTAAAAGCCAAAGAGACTAATATCATTTAGGAAAAAGTGATCCATTATCTCTTAAATACAGTTAATTCTTATTTATAAAACGTTTTCTGCTAAAATAAATAATCAAGATGATTTTCTGATTAAGAATTGAGTGAATTTGATAAACTTTCAACTAACGTATTTTATTAAAGTTGTTGAAATTAGTTCACAATAAAAGAATTACGAAGATGCAATTATTTTTAATTTGAAATTAATTAATTATTTTTATATAATTATCAAGCTGTAATACGTACAATTTTGTTGTTTTTTTTAAGTTAAATTTGAAACAAAGAAATGTTTACAGAAACATGTTAATTAATTACTTTTCTTAAGAAACGTAATTAACATCAATCAAACGAAATATTAATGGTTCATTACATATGAATATCTTATTTTCAGTTAATTCTTTTATATTTTGTTTTTTAACTTCAGTTAGAATCATTTTTCTTTTTATTAAATGTTACATAATTACTTCTTATAATCTATTTTTTTTTATCTTTACCTTTTCCATTCTGTTAATAAACACTGTGAATTTCAAATTGAGCTCCTTTTTATCTTCTTTTTTTTCTTAAAACTCACTCCATTTTCCTCTTCTTTGACGTCTTTTCTTTACTTCACCATCATTTTCCTTAATCTTTTATTTTACTTATATAGAAAATTAAATTATATTTCTTTATGTAAGAAAATAAAAAGGTAGAGTAAAAGTTTAATGCGTTGAAAAACAAAAAAAAATTAAAAAAAAATTAAAATTATGCTTTTTTAAAATTAAGTTTTTATCCACTAGTTTTACATTTAATATAATAAAACTTACTTTTTATTAATTGTTTAATTTACAATTCAGTGCATTTAAAAATCTTCTGCGACGGTGATTAAGAGAAGAAATTATTAAAACAATTTAAAATTTTGTATTTTGTTAAATTTGTTTAAAATTATATTGCTTATAAAAAAAATTATCAAACCTTAATTATAATTCATTTTCGGTTTTATAAATTTTTAAATAATTAATTAATCAACAGTCAGTAGTAGTTTAATATTTCAATTAAATTTAAAAAAGGGAAAGGGTTTAAATAATACTCTATGTAGGACTAGCTAGTATGAAACTTGTATTAGCAACTCCACTTGGGTGTAATATGTATATCTAAACGGTTTAAAACAAGGATAAGTCTATTTATTTACATTGTTACTTTGAACGTTCATATCTGACAATTTTATGAAATGGTGTTTCATAATCTTGTGTATCTAATCTTTGATTACAAACTACTACTTTGAAAATTATTGAAATGTGTAATAAATTTCTACGCTATCGGGGCAGTTTTTATCGAAATCCGTAATCTTATTTTTAAAGAAAAATTATGTCTAGTCAGCAAAACAATGAGATGAGACAGGGGGAAAGATGAACAGACTGTTGCTAGATAAACAATCATGGAAATATAAATAAATAATAATCATTGTAAATGGAAAAAGAAATTATTTTAAAGTCAAAAATAAAATTAAAACTTATTGATATTACCACAGTCACACAAAGGTTTGAAATATAACGATTATGTTACAAGTCATATTCAATAATCCTAAACCGATGTAATAATCTATCATATATAAACCAACAGAGTTTCTTACAAAGTTTTTACAAGTTATTTGTATTTTAGTTAGTAAAACCTTAGATTGAAAAAATTGACTTCTCAACAAAAAAACCGAGTTTTATCACAATTCAAAGATCTTTTCTGTCTCCTTTCTTATATTTTTTATCTTTTCTATCATTTTGTTCCCTATTTTACATTTACTGTATCCTAATCTTTTCTTTTTTCCTCTGCGGCTTTAATATATGCTAGTTTTTTGAATTACCAAGGCTATACCAAGAGTTTTGAAGAGATTTTATCCATTCTGAGGAGCATCTTTCCCCGTTCCTCAAAGATAAATGGTATTTTCCTTTGTTTGTGATAAATTAACATTTTTCAAATTTCTAAGCTTGTTCATAGTTTGTTCATATTTTCCTTTTTTTTAATATTATTAACATTTTCTTAATATTATTATTTTATCTTTAAATATTAAATTATTTTAATGAATATAAAATTAATTTGAAGTTCTTTTCTTTCTAATTAGATAAAAAATGACGTTCAGCGAAATTGTATTAGCGCATGGCAGCGCATTACAGTAGCGCTCACTAGATGGAATTTCATACCCGAGACCTGACGTGGTAGATGTGTCTCGTACCTAATACTCCGAGTCTTAAAAGTCATCCGGTCTGTTAATATATCTGTAGAATTTCAGGGTCCAGCTGGAGATAAAACATATATATTGCAGTAGAATAAATGTAGGGTGTGGCTTGACTTAAAACTGACTTTAATGGTTTTTTCAAAATCTGTTCATCTTGAGCATTTAATAATGGAAGCCGTCAGATTGTATCTTCTAGTTACGACATAACATCACAACATTCAGTATTTCAGTCCTCTGAGATTTAAACACAAACAGTTTGAACGTTTTACTTTCAAACCCGGAGTGAAATTTGCTCTTTCAAGGTCGTTTCGTGTTTCAATCTGACTTGGATAATAGCGGCCCTACTAACAAGATTTGGACTTCCAAACTTCGTAGGAGAGACTTCAGGCTGAGCCATCCTATGGTCAGTCACTAAGCTACTGAACCGAGTGAAATACAACATGGTAGATCAACATGTTTATGCCTGAAACCTATTGTGGGCCAGATCCGGCATCTGAAACATCCCATTTCCCTCGATATTGACCCCCACTTTAAGTACAGAAAGTTGATTCATGTATCTATCTCTCAAGCGGGATTGCTGAATGCTTATTGGGTTTTCATTAGTAATTAGAAATAATGACAAGTGAACTGCACACAAACAGACCGTGCTCTAAGCTGACATGTATTCTGGGTCCTACCATGGTGACAGCTGATCTGCAGTTTTAAAATATATTATACTATATTCTGTTTGCATTTTCGTACCGCCTGTGCTAATCGTTTACGTTCTGTAATCTCTTTGTGAATGAAACTTTTACACAAAATAGAAAAAAAAAATTTATTTTTTATAGCCTACATCTATAAATAACGTGCAGTATGGTTACGGATATTAGTTTTCAAATTTTCAAACACTTCCGCTGTGATCTGGTTCACTTCTATTACATACACATTTCAAAATCAGCTATAAAATCAAGAAAAAGAAAAAGTAGTAATATTATAAAAGTTTCAATAGATAAAAAGTATGAGAAGAAAAGAAAAGTTTAATAGAAAGCAACGTCATCAGCAGTTTACCTGAAGACGGAACACAAGTTAAAAATAAACTTGAAAAGAGAAGATTTTCTATACAAATATTTTTTTATAAAAATACATCGTATTCTTATTTTCAATCAATAGGGTCATTCAACATAATACATAGACTGTCTAATGAACAGTTATTTACTTAATATCAGAAACACTGAAAATGTAGAATAAGCACATATATTAAACTTCATAATTTCACCAAAGGCAGACCGATTTAATCTGAAAGTGTTGAAACAGATGTTTACTCACAACTGACTAAACAATAATTATAAACGGTTTATCTTTCAATGATAATATTACTTCAACTGAAAAACGTCCAAACAACACTCATGAGCATACACCTGAATTATCTATATTAACAGGAAAAAATAAACTTTCAAAAAAAATTATCAAGCAAAGATGTTCAAATATATAAACTTAAAAGAATATTATTTTCTTATGAAATTAAATCAGTATTTTACTTAATCGTTTTAACTGTTAAGATTTGAAAAAAAGTTGAATAATGTAAAAAAAATACGTCATCATTATGTTTTAACAATTACGAAAACTTCGGATAAAGAAATGTTTTACAAGTCCCATGAAAATATTTTTACAAAGGTGATGAAAGTAATCTTTACGACAGTAAATAACATCCGCCCTCACATTTATCTAACTGTTTTTACACAAAATTAGTAGTTTATTAAGATCAGTACGTAATTATACCATATATCGATCATGTCAGTAATGGTAGGTTACTATTTCACAGATAACAATGAGAAATTATTCCATAATTTGCCTAGCAGCACTTCTTAATAAATGATCAAGAAAAAATCTAGCGGTTTGTTCTCCATTAATACGAAAAATAATAATTATATGAAATAATAGCGATTCAATCATTTAAGGTAATAAATACATAAAATCCTTATTGAATAAGTTGACAATTTTGAAGTATTTAAGTAATGATTATTTAATATACGTATTAGAGTATTTCATAAGAATTCCCTATATTCAACTAACTAAAATACAAATCTAAAATAATTAAAAGTTCAACTTCACAAAACTAATCAGGTTTAAAGCAAAAATATTGTTCTATTTAAGTTAAGTTTCTAATAAAAAACGAAAAGAATTTCGCTAATGATTTTATTACCTACCTATCATCACAAAAATAAATATTTTCAACAAAAATAAACTTTAATTAAGAACAGAACTGTAACGTATAACTTTATTTTTTTACTGAATATAAGCATTCGTTCACGTTTCAATAATTTCAGATTTTGTTGTCTAATTAAACAGTAAAATTTAGAGAACTTCAAGACAAAGTTTCTTAACTAGAAACTGAATAATAAGTCGTTTTATAAAACTGGTAACTCTACCTCATTTTCAATAATAAATTAAAGAAGCCGCAGGCAATATTTCCTAATTAGGTGTTTATAATTTTTAATACAAAACAAATAAATTTTTTACGCGATATATTATTAACAAGTAACAAACATATAGAAAATAAAGACAAAATTAACTTAACTGCAACAAGTTTATACTTAATATAAATTTCAGAATTATGCTACACGCTTTCCTAACAAAAATTTGAAAAAATGAAATATATTCCTTTATTGATAGTTTAAATAAGAAGAATTTTACTAAGTATAAAATATTTATTCAAAAGGAGTATATTAAATACAAAGTACTTTTTTTTCTCATTCCCTTCTCCCCTGGGCCGGACATACAATCAAGTAAAGCTCGGTCCAGGAGAGTGTCCTTTAACTCAAATGAGTTCCCCCGCCTACCGGGAGAACGTCCGGCATGGCAGGTCGGCTCACCGGTTGGGTCTTTAAATCGCCTGCTTCCAATCCCCAGGGAGATTAACCAGGCCCGACTATGTCGCTCCTGCCACTCTTCCCCACCGAGGACCGGGACTCGGTCAGTCAACTGACTGACTGACTGTCTCTAACCACCAGGAGAGGGGAACCGAGCCCGAATATGTCGTACCCGTGACCCCACCCAGCGTCCGGAACTCGGTCTTTAATTTAACCCCAACCTGATCTCCCAAGAAGTCCCCAACCGCTCATCGGAACCAGCACATCTCCGCATGCTGGGCCTCCCGGTTGGGACTGTCCTACTCATCCCTACACTAACTAAAAACCCCTTTTTCTACCGTCTTCATCCTTTACATTATTATATGAAAAATTATAGGTACAAATTATTATTCATTTTGTACCAAAGAAACGCATAATAAAGTGAGATCATTTTATCGTGCACATCACAATACACCTGTAATTCCACTACGGACTTGAAATACAAGAAATATTTGTCACTTTTTAAAAAAAATTGATATTTTCTTTTGACTCACGCACTCCAAAATACAAAATACATACGTACGAGTAATAAAATACATCATTATGCTATAAGAATTCAGTATTAACTAATGACAATAACAAAAAAAATAAAATGGTATTTTCAAATCGTACTAGTGAATATGTAATTTTTCTTTTAAAACCTTTACTTCTGATGTTACTTGAAATAATTTGTCAGTGCTACAACTAGAGGAATATTAGCCACAATAAAAGAAAATAACATACAAGTATAAGCACATCAAATCGATGCACTCAGTCAAAAGTAAAGATTAAATACATCCTTACAGAATAGATCGAGATCAACTTTTTTTTCTTTTTTTTTGAAGACGGTTGAAAAACAATATTATAGAATATAATATTGCCTTACATATATAAAAAAAATGAAAAGAATAATGACAAAAAAAAATAAATTTTTATTGAAGTATCCAATTCCAGTAATTATTTTTATCATTTATTAAAAAATCCGTATTTATGTCAAAGGTTTGTAATTTCTTAAATAAATATATATATATATATATATATATACATATATATATTTAACTAAAATAATGAAAAAACATTTAATCAAATTTTAAAAAAACAATTAAATATAATTTGATTTTTAATGGAATCCCTAATCATTACTAAATTATAATTACTACATTACTTTTTTAGTCAATAAAAATATTATTGTTTTTTAACAGTTTTTTTTCAATACTTTTATTTATAGTCGTATCAACAGTTAAAGTCATTAGCGAAGTATCAGTGTACTGTTGTAACTGTTCCCGTAAATTTGTAGTCTTGCACAAACTCAGGTCGACTACTCATGAGACCTATAATTAATTGAAACCCAACCACCAAAGAACACCGGTATCCACGGGTTTTTTTTAAATGCGTTTGTACATAATTAAATATAATAAAAACTAATTCACAGACCTCAAATACAATGAAAAAAACATTAATAAATAAAAAATATATGATACCAAGATACTAAACTAAGAATATTTTCTTAACTACTTCTACTTATTTACTTTAACTATTATAACTAGATCTCAACCAAAATAAAATTTACAATAAATATATTTTCGACAATGAACCAAATTGTCTAACACTGATTACACACTGAATTATTGAAAAACAATATTTATTGAATTATTGTAAAAACAAGAAGTGGATATCTATATCTATTACCAAATAAAAGATTACAAAAAATAAAAAATAAAATGTTACATTTCAATTGTCTACTGAAATGGCGGTCTAATTTTAGATTACATGTCAAATTCCTATGACCAGTTTATTATAGCTCGATTTATGTATCAAATAATATATAAAACTTGCTTAAATTGTTTGGAAATCTGAATCAATTCTATGAAAACACCAAACTATTTTGTCAAAAGCGATAGAATAAAGCTAACAAAAATCATTAAATTCATAAATAATCTTTTCTTTTTTACGTGAAAAACTAATTTTAAAATGAGATACTAGTAATTTATATTTTTAAATTGTTTTTGTTCTGTTTTAGAATAAAGTTTTACATAATAAACATCAATGTAGATATGGATAACCTATTTAAATGACCTGATAATCTATTAAAAATATTATTAACGAAAACAAAGTCATTTCTAATATCAAAAATATATAAACTACAAATTTAAACTAAAATGTAATATTATTGCTAGAACACTAGAAAAAAAATTAAAATAGTAAGATAAACTAGAAAAGAAACGGTAATACTTATCTTGAGGCTGAACAATACATATTACAAATTCTATACTTTGTATACATTTTCAAACGTAATATATTACCTGTTCGTATAAATATGCAAGCGTATGTAAATCGTCACTACAATTTGAACTTCTAGCACATCTATGACGATACGCTTCGTGGTCAGACAAAATTAATGGGAACGACAAAGACTCCTGCTTCGTTTTCTAACAATAAGTCAGGTTAGCGTAAGAAGAGGAGTCAAGGCACTGTGGCGTGTAATGAATTTTCACGCTGGCGTGTAACAGAAGTGCAAGTGTTAAGTCGTACAGATTATTAGAATACAAGTAGTATTAACTTCGGCTAAGTACTTCACTTCGTACTAATGTATTACATTAGAACAAACAAACTAAATGCTCTTCTCGTATGAATATCGTATTAGATAGAAGCGGCAACAACAAATATGTTTGAAATTCTGCTACTCTTTATCTCAACACAGCGTTTTCACTCTCTCTCAATCTTCCTCACTCCACCCTCGTTGTTTGTCTGTACTCAGAGAACCTTCATGTAACGATCAGAGAAACGTGAGTTAAGCACATTTTATGGTATTATTAATGTTTACTTCTAAGTTTTTTTTTAGAAAATAACGATTTTTTTCTTTAAGATAAATGCTTTTTAAATTCGGACTTATTTATAAAATAATAGCTCATAGCTTTTACATAATTCATACCTAATCTTAATTTTGTAAAAATTGAAAAATAACAGGTCCTAAAAATTTAATCTACGTACAAAGGGTTTGGTAAATTATTTTATCGAACTGAAAATAAAAATGAAGTTTAGAAAAAGAAATAGAACATTATATAGAATTTCTATTTTTATGTTATTGGTTATTTATATAGAAATGAGAAAGCACTAAAAGTCTGGTTTCAATTATTTAAATCTGAAACTTGATTTTAAAGTAATAGAAGTTTTGTAAAATAGTTTTAGATATTTATATTTTGTATACAGTGTAAAATTGTTTCTTTTTTCAAATTCCTAATTCCAGCACTATTTTAAATTCAACACACGTTTATATCAACAAAAATAGTACGAAATGGTTTAAATTTTTCGCCCATGATTATTCTAACTGAAACTCTTACGTCAACTGATCGAGGAATAAATTGTTTCAAAAATTGACTCAAAAATTATTCCTATTTGTCAAAAAGGTTTCAATCATCAGTAATGGTGAAAAATTAAACAACAGTGAACTGAAGCGTAAAGCATGAAGTCATAAAAAATGAGGTCAAGCGTTTATTTCATTTTCAGATACTTAAATCGTATTACAAAATTTAAGGATTTTATTAATACTAAAGAAATATATTAATTTTTTTTTCTAGTTACCTTTTTTTTTGTTGAAGTTATCTAGTTAGATTAGTTAGAATTTTTTTATTGTAACATAAATATTCGTTACAGAAGTAGAGATGAATTTTTTTTTAATTTTCAGATTTTATAATAAAAAAAATAACGAAGAAACATTCTTTGTGTAATTTTGTTGAAATAGCTAGAAATTATGTACCGAGATGAAATTACACAACTACTGCATAATTAAGGTTTTATCTATTAGTATATAACGATGAATTATTTATTTGATGCCACGCAGAAAATTTTGAAAAAATCTTTTTACATATATATGCTAAGTACCGTATTCAGACTGTTGTAGGTACTAGAAATATGTAAATAGCATAGCCATTCCCAGTAAAAAGAAACATCCCATGCCAGGCTTATGAAGGACAATGGGAAATGGAATTACTGAACCGAATATACTGTTGCATATCGTATTCTACGTCAATTAAAAGAGATATCGATAATCAGATTTTTAAATGACATTTGCTATTCATTCATCTCAAGAACTGACAATACACTGAACATTTATTACGCCTGAAGAATGCAAACGGCTCTAGTCAAGAGGGGCTCTGACTAGTACCGTTTGCATCACGGATACTTCAACGGACAGTAAATTAATGGGCCCCTTTTTTATAGTAAACAACACACTGTACGCAATATCTCCGCTTAATTGGGATGTTTGTTTAAATAATTAACAATAAATTGTTTAATTGCTATGTTTTTTTTTGTTTTGTTGAGGCAAATATTTATAAATATATGTAAAATTTATGTACTGAATGATATGGCTACAATTTTTGTTGAAATGATAAACAAACACGAATTTTCTTTCTGCAAAAGTTTTAAGGAAATCATTAATAACGAAGTTTTGTATTATGGACGTAAAATTTCTGCTCGAACGATTTAAAAACCAGAGGTTTGTAAAATTTGTAAACAGAAACTACAAATAATTATAAATAAAGTTTCGATTTTTTAATAATTTCTTTTGAAATGACATACATTTAAGATTTTTATTTACATATCATTTGTAATTTGTTTATTTATTTCTGCTTTTAGTGTATTACATGTTAATAGGAGATAGTTATACTCGTAAAAGCCCTAACATGAGTCGCAAGTAAAAAAAATTTTAGCAATTCTCAAGAATAACGGGATTCCATGTCAGTGTTTACCATAGAAAGTAAGGAGTTAAATGGTAAAAAAAAACAGATGTATTAAAAAAAAATATTTGGAATCTTTTTTAATAAACATTTATCAAACAAAATTAATTTATTAAAAGTCAAATGGCCGTTCACTTAAGAACTTTAAGGAACTATGAAAATTAAAATAATAAATCAGTTAAAGAATCGATTTGAACGATTTTTTGCTTACTGATGAATAAACATACACCAGACCGCACAAAATGTGAAAAGTTATTTACGTGATCTCGGTCACAATTATTCTTCATATTTAAGAAAAAAATGTGATATTATTTTTACTTAACAAAAGGATGGTCTGTTCTGGTAACGGCTAGTCGTGCCAGCTCAGGATATTCGAGTAATATTGTACCGTTAACTCTTAACTATTACTTATCGCTTTGCTGTCACCTCCTTGGAATAACAGATTTTAGAAACGCGAGCCTCTGAAGCACATATAAAGGATGTATTAAACTGAAATGCAACTATTAATTTATTCTGATTGTATTTGTGAACAATATAATATTAATTTAAGAAGTTACTTTTTATAATATTAATTTTTTAAGCTAATATATTTATTAAAAAGAATTACGGAGGTAATATATAAAATATGTTTCAAAAAACGTTTCTGCCATATTATACGGGAACTGAGATGAAATTGAATGAAAGTAGCATTAATGGAAATTGCAAATACTTTAACGAGAACAATAGTTAAAAAGAATTTCTTCAATTTTTTCAGCTCTCTTTACATCAAAATATTCTATAAAAATTGATGAAACAATTTTTAAATAGTAATATAAAGCTGATCTCCCGAACAATTCTTCATTTACTTCATACCATTAAATAATATCAATAAAGTAAAAGGCACTTCTACAACCAAAACAATAATATCCGCTTATAGATTTACACTTTAAAAATTAATATAACAATAATAGAAAGTATTTTTTATTATTATACAAGCAATTTTATTAGTAAACAAGCAATTCTTATGAATCTGTCGAAAGTTTAAGAGTTCAAAAGAAGTCTGGACTTTTCAGAATAATAAAGAAAATGATATGTAATTGTTTCGTAGTTTAATTAATTGTTTACTCATTAAATCCTTCTCTCTGATTTTGATTAATATGAAATCCACTTCAAAAAATAAAATAATTTAAGCTTGGCCACGAAAAAACCCATTTTGCAATCACTTTTTTAATTAATTTTTTATTTTCTACTTTGTAACATCAGTGAAGCAATCTTAAACGGGAAAATGCTTGGTAACATAAAAACATTGAATATATTATTTTAGACGTTATTGCTTAAAGTAGATTGCAACAGTTTCTTGGGATACTTCAAAATATTAACGATCTGTAATAGTTTACTTAACATATATTTCTTTGCACACATTTATATTTTTATCAATATGCAGGTATATTGCTTTTTACGTTCTTGCAAACGTTCTTATTTTTATACGAGTACCTTGATCTGTAGTCTGTAGACCTTCTTGTACAGAATAATTCAAGAAGAACGATCAAACTTTCAGGACATGTTCTACTGGTGAAATTAACGAAGAAAGTTGATATAACATAGGTTGCAAACGCTTCGTAACGAGTGTCGGCTGGCGAATAATTTCGCCCTGATTTCTGCGCTATCGATAAAATTAAGCCAGACTATAATTCTTGGAACCCAATGTAAAGAGTAAGCCAGCACTCACTAACGAAGCGTTTGCGAACCTATATATTTATTCTTCTTTATTTTCACCGGTAAATGTCCTGAAATTCTTTTGCATTCTTTATAAATCACCCTATATTTAAGATTAAAAAAATAAAATATATAATTCTATAAATAAAATTAAAAATAAATACTAAAGCTACTGTCAAAAGAATACAGTTCAATTGCATCTTAAATTTCGAGTTTTTAGAAAACTCAAATGTACGGCTGAAATTTGTCTGATTTTAATTTAATACAAATTTAAAAAACTGAAAATTTAAAAAATTGAATATTATTTTTTTATAGTCCAATTTTAAAGACTGTTTCATTTTTTAAACATATTTTATTATATCTTTTTTTAAATGATCACGTATTCGTGAAAAGACTAAAAAGTGATTTTCTTTTTAAAAGAAGAGTAGAGAGAAAACCACACAATTTGTAATGTAGAAGTTGGCTGCCATTTCCTGACTGGAAGTGGTTATCGGGGATTAAATAAAGTTTTAATACCGTAACTTAAAAACACTTTCATTTATTTAGATTATGCCTAAGCTTATTCAAAACGGATAAAGCTTTTGATACCAATTAAAGGAAATTCAAAATTTGCCTATTTTAAAATCAGTATTTAATAAATATTTAATTTATGTGGGTATTTTTTTCTTTTACTCTTACGAATTTCGAACCATTTTTCTAAATATCGATATTAAATTTTATAATCATAAATCATACAATTTATAGAATCCTGCGCGATATTCATTTAAATAATTATTAAAAACAGTTCTAAAATTCATACTTATTAAATAATATTTAAAATGTTATAACGTAGAATGAATGGTATGGATAGAATTTTCCAAGACTATCACAAAATAACGATTGCACATCTTTCAATTGCACATGAATCTGACAAATTGTGCTTAATTTTTAATAAAAAATTAAGCTATTTTTGTATTTTAAAAACATTTTTCTTTGCTTTCGTACAAATTTGCTTATATCACGCTCTTTAATCCTGAAAATACGTTTGGCATAATGCGAAAAGATATTTTCTGTTTCAAGTTGCACTCGATAAAGTTGTAGTTTCACCCTTGACACTTTCTTTGTTAGCTCCTTTTATGATTTATGTCATCATATATCACCATCATAAATATTTGCTGATAAAATCCTTAATCAAAGCGGACAGCCCAATTGCCCTGCGTAAACAAAGACCCTCCTTTCCGAATAGGAAATACTTAATTGGCGTCTGAATTTCAAAGGATCAATATCTCTATTATGAGGCATATACAGAATCCATAAATTCACTTATCAGTGGTGCAGCTGAAAAAAAGGTGGTACCATTTCTTTCCGCGTATTTTTATGCAATAGTTCTGAGTTAACGAATCATAATTATATACTCTACGCATGTACGCGATAAAACATTTAAATGCCTGGGATTGTGAATCTGGAATTATTTTATTATTTTTATACTACTAAAACCACTTACATGGTTCATTAATTCATTGGTTCTACAGTGTCATAATTAATTCCAAGAATCATGCATCTGTTATCGTACCGTATTAAAAAAATAAGTTTGCCATTTTTATTAAATAGTAATCACTATTTTAGATTATTTTTCGATGGATCCATCTGTGTCATCCAAAATTATGAAACCGTTAAAAATACCGTTATTTACTATTTTTTATTATTATATGTATCATATAAGCATTTAGTTAAACAACTTATTCTGGTTTACTGGTAAACTTATGTTCGTTATTGATTACAAATTCAGGAATAGCAATAGAGAATAATGTCAGTGTACGTAAAAAATATTCAATAAATTTTAGTTCGCGATGAAAAAGGATTTTTACAAATTTAATTTGAGGCATATTGGATTTCAATTAACAGACATCGAACTGTTATTTCAACGCCAGAGACAAGTAGAACGAACAAATAGACACAGAAGTTACATTCAAATTCCACGTACTTCCAATACTCGAATAGTATGAGAAGCACGTTATGCGCAAGGGGGTCAACAGTTATGTTGTTCTACAATTGACCGGTGAACCTTATCAGTTAAGCAAACATATCAAATGAATTTAATTTCGTACCGGTTTATCAATTTAACGTAACTGCGATCTATGTTTTCTTACGTATTGCTGGATATTGGATGTCTCTCTTTTAAAATAATAAAAAATCGATTATCTTTCAATATATTTGAATTAATAATACCTGAAGAATTTAACACAATATCTATTATTACATTATAAATCCATCCCTTTTTTATCCAACTGTTCCTCCTTCACTTATCTAAAAACATAAAATTTGCCGTAAAATCTGATAGTTAAAAAGTAACTTACTCGGTAGGAAAAATAAATAAAAATTTGTATCTATAAAAAGTTTTAGTATCTATTGTAAAACATTTTTACAAATATGGTCAAAGACCCAAGGAGAGAATTTTCATTTCAAGATAAAGTATACTTACTATGTTTATTCCACTATCAACTACAACCTTTTTTATAACTTTTTTCCTGATGAATGGGGAATCCCATTTACGGACAAAGTGTCGGACTTGCAACAGGTTGCACTAGTTGTTATTAAAGTTCGTATGTAAACCTGCGCCCTACCGACTAAACCTAACCACCTCATCAACTTCCTATCCCGCGGCTGATCCACGATCAAGCACTACACGGCCCCAGGAGGTGCCTTTGGGCAAGGGGGAATCCGGAGTCACCGTCCATCATCACCGCCGCTCACCTGCGCAAGCGCGGACGAACCACGACTCCGCAGGGAGCTGTCCTTCACTTCCACCCATCCATAGGTCGCGTTCTTTGGCCTCCCAGTGGACCTTCCCAAGCTGACACTTGGTCCTGACGGCTTAGTCTCTAATCTGGGGATCCGTGAAGGGGACCCACACAGGGTGTCGGCCTTCTTTACGAAGGGAGTCCCAGTGTCACATCACTACCGCCCATCAATGCAAGCACCGACGAACAGAGGCTCCGCAGGGGACTGTCCCTCATCCCCTCGCCGATCCGTCATTTCAACTTTTCCGTTGAAGAATACTTGTGATAAAACTGGCCACTCTCGGAGGAGGCGTCTATTTAACTCGTTTCTGTCAGCACCCTACATGATTCCAATTCTCTCCCTGGCTAACTGCTGAAATGGGGGTACACCTTCATTGAAAAGTGTTGCTTCGGTCGAGAAGAGTATACGGAAATGACGTGGAGGACGATCCGCCTCTGCACACCCTCTAGTACTTCACGATTCCGATCACACCCTAAAGCTGTCAACCAGACTGCGACCCGTATAGCAATACTGAGTTAATGACGTGGCTGTACACTTTCCGTTTCGAAGCTCGCGGTTCGGTCATATTACCCAGGAATCTACTTAGGGCCTTGACCATCGTCCCTGCCTTCTCCACTGTTTCCTTGACGTGCACAGCCAACGTACGTCATGGTCTAACCAGATCCCTAAATGCTTCACAGATCGTATTTCGGAAACCAACGTGTCTCCAACCTTGATCTACAGCGGAGGTAGGGAGCGTCTGCTGGCAATACATACAAATTATGTTTTGTCTGACGATATAGATAGTCCTTTGTAGCCAACACTGTACTCTCCCAATCAGCCTCGTTGGCGATTGCATACCTTGTTTCCGTCTTTCGCCGAAACTACGAGTGCAAGATCATCTGCAAAGGCTACTGCCATGACTCCCGCTGGGTATTGTAATCGAAGTATACCGTTGAACACTAGATTTCACAATGTTGACCTAATTACCGATCCCTGTGGCACTCCACATGTAACTGGGAATCGGAATTGGTTATCCGTGCAGTTGTACATCAGATGTCTATTCTCGAAATACCGTTGAATAAGTTCCGTATTCCATTGACAATTCGCTTCTCCCGCAGGCCTCAAACAAGGCTCCCCATCGCACAGTGTTGAAAGCATTTCTGATATCAAGTAAAACAACAACTGGGATACATCTAGTACGCCAGGTACCGGCTGCCGCCTGTGTAACTAGACGATACACAATTTACCACATCGGGGGCTGATTTCTCCTTAGGGAAGCCGTATTGATATTCGGAGAATCCTCCGTGAAGGTCGATGTCATTATTCAGTCTTGCGTCAATCAGTTTTTCTAGTAATTTGCACAACGATTTAGTCAAGCAAATCGGCCGGTAACCGTTGGCGAGTTGACGACCTAGCTTCCGCAGTAAAATCAAACGGGAAACCTTCCATTCCCGCGGGATATGATTGGACAAGAGCATGCCATTCATGATGCTGAGAAGTTCTACAGGGGCTTTCTCCACTAAAATGTGCACAACCTCTGTGGGAATGAAATCTGGTCTCGGGCTCGTCCGTGGCTTCAGTTTCGTCCAACAGCAATTCCTCCATGCTGAATAGAGAAGAGGTGTCAATTAGTATCTCTTTTCTCGGGGAGTCATCGTCACTCGAAAATAATTCCCGCACAGCTTCCATTATTTGTTGTTCTGTAAGGACCGGAGCTCTCTTCCCAGGTTTGCCTGTCATAATCCGAAATCCCTTGCCTCTAGGATCTTGGTCAACCATTTTACAAAGATCTCTCCACCTGTTGTTCTTGGCCTCTTTGATTGCTGCCTTGTACGCCGCCCTTTTCACCATGAAATTACGTCGAGCTAGGAGCTGAGCGTCCTATGAGCCCTCCTCATAGTCCGCTGGACGTATCGTCTAGCTGCCAATGTTGTTTTATAACTTGTACGCATCTAAGGTGATTTTCTGTGAGTAATGCTGTTCAATTATAAAATCAGTCCAAGCGGTTAATGAATCAGTCGTTACGGCTGTATTTTGACCTGCATTCTGTTGAACTTTATATTCTTATGTAAAACAGCATATTCATCTAGTAAAGGAAATAGTAGAAAACTTTATTCCAAAGAATGTGAAATTTGAGGAGTGATTGGTTTCTCTTGATATATTGCTTACAACATGTTGGTTAAGACAAGTTTACAAGTTTTATTAAGCCAAAAGTGAGACTTCGAATTATTTTATCAAGGATTTTCAATCTTCCATTTTTTATATATACGGAATGAGCAGCGTCAAAAATCAGAAACCAAATATCAGTGAAAGGAGGACACTGATATTTAATAATTTAATTTATTTCAACTTTTTTCACAGCAACAAGTGAATTTTGTAAATATGAAATAACTAACTTTTATGGTTTTTCTCGACATTTTCTTCTTTTTGCTGATATGGTTACAAGTCTCCCAAGGTAAACAACTTGTCCTGGAAATAACGTCATGGTTTACTACATATACAGAAGTGAATGGAAAAGATGAAATGGAAAGCTGAAACTCTTGTGAATTTTATTATTATCTTTGCTTCCAAACTGGAGTAATATTTTCTTTCCTACCTTTGAAAATAAAATAAGATATCAAAGTCTGTTTCCTATTAAACTATTCATTATTTCGCTTTATTCATAAGTACTATTAAGATCAAAAGATCTGATCATTACTATAGGGAAATTTTAAGTCTTCGTGTTTAAAGGCTTCGTTCGTAGTTGATTTAAATTTTTCTCTTTTTATTTTCTGTTCATTTGATAAGAAGTAACAGAAAACCCCTCCATTATCATCTCTTTAGATTGTGGGGAAAATTTTTTCGACAACTTAATCGTTTCAGAAAAAAGGTTTAAATTGTTGATTTGTATCCTTTTTTTTATAATTACTATAATTTTTTTTCTTTTTGCTTTAACGTCTTATTATTTCATTTAAGCTTTTTTTTTAATTGAATCCGTAAATTTATTCAATGTTATTAATAATTAAAAATAATAAATTGTTTTTCTTCTTTAAATTGCTTTACTACTGTTTATATTAATGAATTTGTTTTCAACTGAATTAATACGTATATCTTTATTTTGCATTTAATACGTGGCATTTTTTTCCTTTTTTTAATGATTATTAATTAACGGATTTATTAATAGCTGTTTATTGTAATTTAAAAAAAAAAATAAAATCCTATTTATTATTCAAAATGTTTCTGATTTTACATTATAAATAGCGTGCTAACACATCTAATTCCCGTTATGTTTTCATAGCTGTCTTCTCTTAATCAATCCATTATGGCTTCTACCCACGCGTCCTCCCGTCTCTTCGTGTTCATGCCTTCACACTGTGATCTTCGTTCATTGACTGTTAATCGCATTAGGACTATATTATATGTTGAGCTTTCTAATTACTAATGATCCGCTAATTATTGCGATTTTATTCCACCAAAAAAGATTTCCTTCACCGCAAATGTTTTTTGTTAATACAATGAATATTTCCACTGACCAGTTTTCTCTGTTTAAAGATCTTATTGTAAAGTCAGTTCTCAAGTTTCTGTGAACTATTTGACGTTTGCTTAGACTAATCTTATATTTTAAATCATCTGAAGGAACACATCTGTAGCCATAAACATGTTCATTTCATTCCTTATGAAGTATATGTTTGCTAATCAAGAGAATAAAGGCGTACTCTTTAAGAGATTAAAGGAGTACCTGCTTAGATAAACAGGTATTAAATTTTGGTAAGCTATCGTATCCTACATCAATTTAGACGATTATAAAGTTTGTTATTTTTAAAATCTTAATTGTTTAGTATTAATAAACAGAATGAATATCTGGAAAACGACTTAAGAACTTAGTGATTATTATCGTATTAAACATAAATAATTATTTATTGAACAGTTTTTAACAAATATAATCAATTATAATTTATTAATCGTTTATTAACTTCATCATTTTATATTTTATTATTTTTTTAAATTCAGTTACACTTAATTATATTTTATTTTATTTTTTAAATAAAGTAATGGATTATTAAGTAAAGATTGTTTAATTTATAAGTATACTGGAATCGAGGTAAACTTTATATATTTACGTTAATATGTTATTAATGCATTTTAAACCTACAGTGAGAATTACCGTGAAATTAGTATCAAAACCTTTTAAGTTTTCTCCCTAGGTTGAGTTTGTTTATTAAAAATTTAATGTAGGATGTGCTGATATAATTAATTTGTCTTAAACACGCGTAATAGGTTTTTGTCTATCTAGGCCTATTGTTTCTCTTAATTAACTTTTTTCGTTTTTCTTATTCTTACCATTAGAATAGATTTTAAGTTGAATTCAAAAGAGGGTCTTTATAAGATTTTACGATGTTTTTAGTCATTTATTAAAAACATAATTGGTCCGAATACAATGTTAATCGTATTAACATTGTAATGGATTTCATTCTAAATATTTTCATAAAGTTATGAAAATATTTAGAAATATTTTCATAACTTTAGGCAAGTAAAGAAATATTGAAACTTTTCAAATAACCAAGTTCTAAACCATAAGGTCATGAGTAAAACGAATAAGGATACAACCTTTGATGATGAATGATGTAATAGGAAGAAAGATTTTCCTGCAAAAGTTTGTTTTGAGTGAATTTTATAACTTAAAGGATTGAAGAGATGGAATGGACCAATAGAGTTCAAGTTTCTTTTTTACTTCTCTTTATATAATTGACTAAATATGAAATATAAAAGTAGGCTGTAGAATAAAAACAGTGAGACAAAATATCTCGATGAAGGTAAGTAAACTTTGTTTAAAGAGTTCACAGTTTTTAACATAACTCGCTAAGCTGCAAACTCAGTACTGCGTAAGGATTATTTACTTCATCGTGTAACCGTAGCAACGTTACCGACCGATATAAAAACTTTGTCATACAAATCCGGAACGAGTTCAAAAAAATGACTTAGACTACTAAGTAGTTCCCAAAAGGATAAACACATCATTAGTGATATTATCATAAAGTAATTAAAATCTAAAATTCTGTGTTTAGATGTTTGTCTAAATAAAATCGAAATCAATAATACTATAAAATTTAATTTATTTATGAAAAGAACGATAAATTAAAAAAGATTTAATCCGATTCAATTTTCCATAAAACAATTTATGGACAAACGTATCCTTAAATAAAGTATATATTTTTTTTTTTTTACTTAAGAAAAAATATTAAGTCCAGTACACGGTTCTGGAAAGTAGTTATCTCTAAAAATCCACATCACTTTAACAAATCCCTTTCTTATCATGAAACTTAATTTCTTTAACTCCTCCAAATTTACTTTCTACCTACATATATAAAACAACATGTCAAGAGTGATTCATAATCAACACCCAGAAAAAATTAATGAAGATAAACGGATGAAAATTTTTACACAAATACTTCTTACGGTGTATGTGTATACTAAGAAAGGCTTGCTCTCCGCAGACAAGAATCAGAGGCATTTATCTTCCTAGAGGGTTTGATGTTGTCCTCCTCTGTGAAACTCACTTCACTGATCGGAAGTATCTTTGTCTTGGAAATTATTTAATATATACTACAAACCATCCGGATGGTTGGATGCAAGAGGGCACTGCGCTGCTTATGAAGAATACGATAAGACATCATCAATTGTCGAATTTCAGCAATGATCAGAATTCAAGTGACCGAAACCGAAATTTTAGACTGGTTCGGGCATCTCGTGTTATCAGTAGTGTGATGGCCTCCTCGCCATATGCTTTCAAATGAATTATTCTCTGAGTGTTTTGCAACATTGGAACTGACTGTCATATCGTGCGCTTTATCATCGATGAGGACTGGAATGCTAAACATATTCATTGGGGTTCAAAACTTAAAACAACTAGCTTTAAAAAACTGCATCATGAATATGCCTCTCGATGTGATTTCCGGATTACAGCCAAAATACTGACCGTCGGATCTGACTGGCTTTTTGGACCTACTGGATGCTTATGTAACATCGGCTATATCGTCTGTATACTCTTTTGCAAAGATTAGCTACGATTCAACGTCTAATCATCCGTCTATCCTACTCATTAT
This sequence comes from Lycorma delicatula, assembly GCF_047948215.1. Classification (NCBI taxonomy): domain Eukaryota; kingdom Metazoa; phylum Arthropoda; class Insecta; order Hemiptera; family Fulgoridae; genus Lycorma; species Lycorma delicatula. The sequence continues at coordinate 134,410,703 of NC_134457.1, read as the reverse complement.
AAGCACGGTGGTAATTAAAAAGGAGAAATTTCCTATCCTACATAACAACAGGAAATATTGGGAGTCTTACGGGAGCTGGTTCGAGGATGAACTGATCTTACCCATTGAGTTGAATGTTTGACTGATATATATTATGCGACCAGATACCTGATCTCGATGTTACAGGAAGCAGCCTGGCTCTCAACACCTGGGAAGAATGGCGGGCAAGGTGAAGCGGATTACACGTGAGAAGTTATGGATCTCATTTCTACCAGAGGCGGCTCAGGAGATGACAATGTTATAGGAGAGTAGATAATGAGACATCTTTAAACAGGGCGGCTTGAAGGTTAAAACGAGTCCAAAAGTCTTCTTTCAAGGAGGAGACATTTAAAAATTACCACAGTAATCTTTCACGGTCATAAAGTGACAACTACTCTCTGTAGAATGCCGTGACAAAATTTCAGCGGCCATCGCCTCAGTTCGTTCCACTAAAGAAGTCAAATGGATCTTGGCTAGAAGTGACAATGAACCGATCGTTTTGCTAGTCACATGCGATCTGACCTTAAGCCACTTAACATCGTAGCGCTGGTAAAGTGGAAATTTTGGACTTCTTGAGGGTCCAATTCCATTAGTCTTCGAATTAAGCCCTGCTCATCTAGTGCTGGAAGTGAGTGAAAAAAAGCAGAACTCATAAAAAGTCCTTGGTTTTGACTTGGTTACCAACAAAATGTTTCTTGATCTCTCATATAATGCCGTAATTTATATGACTCAATTATTCAGTGGTATCCCGACTTGTTACCCGTCGGAATGGGAGGTAATTTAAATAGTGATTGTACTTAAGCCAAGCAATTCATTGTATGATCACTTAATAGATATTGGCGACTTAATAGACAACGAACATAATGTATTTAAACACAAAAACACTAATAATTAACCCTCACACTCCTACATGAATACATGTTTCACACGCACACCAGTTTATAATTTGACACAATCGCACAATAAACACTTAAAAACTCCTAAAAAAACCTCGTAAAAACCCGGAATTTAACAGAGCTCACCAAAGAATATGTAACCACTTTGACTATCAGCCAGACACTAAATGTGTAGTCTTGAAACAGACCACTCCTAAAACGTGTGTTTAGTTGAATTCAACCACCAAGTAAATGATGAAGAGATTCCGGAGGAAGTTACCAATCTTGTGTAAAAGAGATTTGGTGAAGAGAGAGAGAGAGAGAGCTGTTTCCACGAGGCAGGGACACCAACAGTGAGGGGGTGGCGGTGGAGGAAATCGTCCCACTATTGATTAGTGATTTGACTGCTGCTGCCAGGACTATTAAGGGTGGAAAGAGACTGGGACCGGACGAGATCCCTCCTGAGGCTGTGAAGATCACAGTAGAGACTGTGCCGGACAAGATCTTACAGGCCATGAACACACTTATCAACAACGAGTGGATGCCTGAGGGGTGGAAGGGTGCGAAGTTGGTTATGCTGCGGAAGCAGGTAGGACGTCTGACTGCTCCGTCGTTTTATAGACCGTTTTGCCTATTGGACTGCTTCGCAAAATTATTGGAGAGGATGCTCCTGCGGAAATTAAATGAGGGAGTGGAGGCCTCTGAAGAGCTGCATGCGGATCAGTATGGCTTCCTAGTTGGACGCTATGCACCAGACGCCGTTAGGAAAGTTCTGAGAATTTTGCACTTGCAGGGACAAGGCGGACCAGGAGAATCGGGACAGTTATGGTCTTGGATATTCGGAATGACTTTAACGAAGATCTGTAGCAAGTAATATTTTGCGAGTTACGGGACAGGCAAATCCCGCGTTACCTAAGGAGAGTCATATAAGAGTATTTCAGAGACAGGTACATGATCGGAAATTCTGAGGAGGGAGAAAGGTTCTCTGTCGAAAGAGGTGTGCCCCTCACCTCTTGCTGCTACGATTGTGGGAAGCAGTATACAGTGGAACAAGTAGTGATTTTTTGCACGAGGTGGAGAGACTTGAGGGTCACCATGATGGACCACGGCGCAGTAAATATGGATAATGTCATAATTGTGATGTTGAGTGATAGAGATGCTTGGACGAGAGTAACGACTGCGGTGTGAGCCATAATTAGAAACTAGGCATCGGAGGAAAGGGACAGACAGGCTTGAAATCTGGAGTTGACCTGAGGCGGAGCGACCGATGCCGAATGGCTGTAAGCGGCCAGCCTTAGGGGGTGGATGGCGAGGAATCTTCGGAGACGTCGTTTGCCGATAATCCTATCAGAATGTCGCTCTGGCTATTCTAATTCGGTGGCAAGAGCACCCGGGTGATTTCGCAGGGGCTGCGTACATATCATGTGGATTAGGTCTGGCCCCTGCGTAACTAGAGGGGAGGTATTTTAGCGGGCGAGAGCTCCGAATTTGCTCTCATAGCGGGCCTGGCGGCGGCTGGCAGAGCTTTTTCCGTCCCCTGCCGGGAAAAAAGCCATCAAAGAACACCGGCATCTATTGTTTAGAACTGAAATCCTACAAAAGCAACATCCTTTACAAGGACTCGATCCTTAGAACTCTTGACTTCAAAAATCAGTTGATTTTGCGCTGATAAGTTTAACCACTAGACTAATCCGGTGGGTTGTTCTGTTAAAAATGTATCGATTAAAATCAGATTCTTATTATTTATAAGATTACATTTTTTTTTAAATTAAAATTCTATTCTTCTAAAAATCTAAGTTATACTAAAAACATTGTATAAGCAAGAGCTGGTTTCTGAAAATGATTACCTATTCACCCTAATTATCTCATTACTTGAATACTTATTTCTTATAGAAAAAATAAAATAAAAATATTCTAAAACTATTTAATAAATCCCTAAAAATTATTAAAAATTCAACCCTGAAGTAAGGTATTAAACACACAGCCAAGTTAAAAACATCTTAAATATCTAACTAAAATTGAAAATCTTTTTTCTTGGTAACAAGTGATTTAGTTAAAATTATTAAAAAAAAATAAATATTTCATCCAGATTGCTTCGACTAATAGAAAGGTGCAAATTACTCCTTTTAAGTGTAATAATCTCTAATAACGTTGGAATTTCAATATTTCATTTATAGAAAAATAAAAAACTTTCAAGTCTGTTTGATGAAACAGGCCAAAATTGAAAAAAAAGATAATTTTAAGGGGTGAGGTGGTTTTATGAATTTTTTGTCAAAAATATTATAATGTATTCATTTTTACATAATTTAAAAATCATGTAGAGTAAAACATCTATCAACTATTATTCGTTTCGAGATATTGCATACATACATTAATACATACATACATACATATATATATATGTATATATATATAATTAATGGAAACACGTACATATATTCCTTTTTTTTCGATTTAGAGGACTTAAAAGCTAAGAAATTAAAAATCCAGGATAATGTAAATTTTTTATTATAAACATTCTCCGTTCCATTCAATAAGAATTCCGGCGAAAGAAAAATGTTTATTTTTCACTTTAGGAAAGCAAACAGAACAGGTATCAGGTAATTCATATCATTTAGTTAATAACAATATTAAATTTTTATGAGAAACTAATATAATCTACTCGATATTCAATTTTATGTAATAGAAAACCCCTTAAAAGATTTCGTATTAGAATTGGCTGGATGTATGGAAAGAGAATCTCATTTAAAATGCAACAATCTCCTATTGTACTGTGTTAGCTATGTAGTGACACATTTTTGTGAAAAAGAAATGAGCTCAACGAAAAAGAACTCAATAGAAGCTTATTAATAAGGCTAGCCAACTGTCCGGTTTAAACGTAAGTGAAAATGAATTTTCAGAAAAATATACCTTTCAATTATATTTTTTAATGTACACCTTAAAATAAATGGATTATATTCAACCTCTCTTACTTTTCACATCTGTAACATATGTTTTTTTTTTTTACAAACTCTATACTTTATTTACTTTGTGATTAATCCAAGCGTATTTGAATAGTGTTTCATTAAATTACATGACAAAAACTCATAACATATAATGTAAACTAAAAAATAAAAATTCCGGTATGAGTGAAATTAAATACTAATTGAATATAAATAATTCACAGCTGCCCTTACGTCTATCAGAAGAACCTTCTATCAGATGATAAATTTTAAATTTAATGAAACGAATTTTAACCTTAAAAAGCACTTAGAACTTGCTGCTACTTAAGAGGACACGATTCAACGGATTTTTTTCTTTTAATTAAAAATCAAGCAAATCACATTAAAGTCTCTCAAGAGCACCTAAAATACAAATTACTGTTCTCTACAATTAACCTATCAACAATCCTTAAAAAGCAGTAGAATTCCTCTAGAGATTAAATTAAGAAATAAATATAACTAAAATACCAACTAGTCAGATTCTATTATTAATAACAAGCTCGTACATTATCCTCACTGACATTCTTGTATATTTTACTAAAAATACCATTAGTTATATTATTATTCAGATAAATTAACAATCAACAGTTACTATTTCTCACCAAAGTTGCATTTAAGAATTGATGACTCCATAATGAAGTTTAATAGATAAAAGGATTTTCTTCATTTCTCAGGATTAATTAGCTTTAACCTACAAGAGTGATCATTCATTCATATTCAGTCATATTTGCTGTGAAAATACAAGAGAGCTAAATTCTACTAAGTGTAAAAATAGTACATTGTACAACGAACCTACAATGATGATAGCCAATGACGCAGGAGTGCGAAATAAGTTACAACTCAAGCCTTGGCTAGTGTCGTAAACTTCGCAAGAGTGGAGCATTAATGGCGACTGTAATGTTGCATACCGTATTTTTTCTATAGCTGAGAAAATATTGGGATTAATAGTCTAAATCAATGATAGAATACGTTGTTTTTAAAAAAAATATATTAAACAATACATTTCTGTAGAAATATGTTATTAGTCATAAGTTCTGTTTTTTCTTAATACCGATCGGTGTTAAAGACATTTCTTCCTCAGAAGCCAACATAATTAAAACAAATAATAAACAGTGTAATATATAAACTTAGTCAAATATTGGTGAACTTTCAAATTAATCTCTACTTGCTAACTACTAAATCGGACTAAAAGCAAAGTAAAAAAAACAGCTGATATAATATCCTCTTTATTGATCAGTGACTGAAAAGAGCAGGGTTTTGTTTGGTTAAACACCTGTATCATTAAAGGGTTCGTGGCAAGGGAACTTCAGGAGAAGGATCGGGTGGCTCGGGGATGAGGGACAGCCCTCTGTGGAGCTCCTGTTAGCACGAGTGGGCGGTACCAATGACGTACGAGGATTCTCGCACCCCCAAGCGAAAAGACGGAGTGCCGGCGGGGATGCCCACTCGGGCTGTCTCCGTTAAATGCATTGGCATAAAGAACGAGTCCTGGCTCCCGGAATAGAGACTCAGGGACGACATAGCCGGGCCTGGTGGATTCTACTCTGGGGGTTTGAGGCGGACGCAAAGTGAGATCCGATTGGCGGGCCGAGACGTGGAGGCCCGTTAGAGTAAAGGACACTCTCCTCAGCTGTGTAATACTTAACTGCAGGATCTGGCCCGGGAAGAAGAAAAAGAAAAAAACCACCTGTATCATAATGAAAAACTGTCTCATAATGATCCTCATTATTATACAGGTTCCAGCCGCATAATTCAAACATTAAATACAGCCGTAGCAAAAATAATTTTAAACACTGATAATAAATAAAAAATTAATATTTGATAACACTTTTCAGATTCTAGATGAAAAATTATATATACAGTGAATACGTATTACAAATAGTCAACTTTTACTTTTAGCTGTATACTTGTATAAAACATATTGTAACAGGGAAAGGGTAACGAGTATATTCCAAAAAGAAAATCTGGAAGGAACAACAAAGAGATTCTTTCTAAAAAAAAAGTACTTATAGAAAAAATTAGAAGGTGCGGACAATAAAAATTAAAAGGATGGGTTCTGGTTCTGCAGGTCAGGAAATATAAATACTGTCAGTGAACAGCGGACAAAGCTGGTAGTAGTAGGTTTGCAAGTTCGAGTTCAGTGAAACTGCGATAATAGCAATAACATCAAATATCAAAGTGTTTGATAACGACGAGTGAAGAGTGCGTCACGAGTATTCTATTTTGGACAGCGGTTTGAAAAAAGAAGCTGTTCGGAGAGTTATTCGTGAACAAGAGGGAAATTGACTGTATTCTCTACTCATTCATAAAGTGTAGGGTAATTCTTTTCTAAACAGTAGAAGTAAATAATACTTGCAGAAAATGAATTGTAGATTTTTCTATCGTTAACTTATTGTGAATTCAATAATATTAGATTTTATTATAAAGTTTTTAGTAAATCTTATTGTATTTTCATCTCCATAAAAGAATTGTTATGAAATCAATTCCGTTTTTAATTTGAATTACTATATTTTATATTATATATTTATCATTATTTTTATTCATACAATTTATTTTATATACTCGTGTTTGAGAGTAACTAATTGTATTTATAAAACTTTTTTAAGAGTGTTAGTCTCTCAATGTCTTTGTCGAACCACGAACACGCGGCAATACTACATAACAACCCTTAACAAGAACCAGGATTTTAAAGGTTTTTACTGTTGAAAACAAACTGAAATAACTCCACCATCTAATCAATTAATTAACAGGTCACCGAATAATAATTTAGTTAATAGACAACAGGTGTTGCTGATTATTTTGTTTAGTTGCACTTTTGCTTGAAGGTAAAATGTGCTGTAATTATTTATTAAATAAATTAACCTGTATAGAATACTGCAAGATACTTTTAATGGGAACTAAAATGAATTTTATTAATCAGAATGTTAAAAAATGTTAAATTTCATGTTGATATATGGTAATTTATGGTAGTTTAGTTTTTCATCTTTTATGAAAAACATTTATGAGTTCTGTTTTACGGTACAGATTGCTTATTTTTTTTGCAGGTATTTACTCATTGAAAATGTTAACAGAAAAACTGATTTAAATAAAACAAAACAATTTTTTTGCATTAAGCAATTAGAAATAATATTATTACTACTTTTCTTCTTATTATTTTTTTTTTAATTGTAACTGAACATTGTTATTTACAGATTATATAGAAAAAATGTAAAACTTAATTAGTGTAATGATACCACTAGGTCTTTTCTAGAAAATAAAAAAAACATTTATGATATTATTTTAAATATATCATAATGAGCTTTGGACTTGTAATTTATATGTTTTTACAACCCTGATTTTTTTTTCCACTTTCAAATAAATTTTATCCTTTTTCAGACAAAAATCTTAGCTCTCCAAAAAATGTTACAATTTATTTTCTAGTACTATTTTTATAACAAGGGTGACTTTCATTTCTAATTTTATACTTCTATAATATTATAAGTTTTTTTTTTAGAGAATTCTGGAAAAGATTTATTGGGAATAGCAAGTAAGATTTTTTATAGCTTCATCATAAACAGATCAAGAATAAATTCGGTACAAGATATTAATTTTTCTAACTACAAATGTGACATTAACATTATATGGTGGATGTTAATTGATGTGACACTTTTTTTGCACTGTTTTTAGCACATTTTTTGGAGTTGATTGTAAAATAAATTAGTTCTTATTGTTATTGTTGTAGCTCAGCTGGTCCCAGACACATTATAAACACACAGAACATAAGTAATAAACAAATAAAGCATTTCACAATCTCACCCCCCTCCACCATAAAGAGGTTGCTTCAAAAATACTACATAGATAAACAAATAATAATGGCAATATTAAATAAGTTAATGTCTAATGTTTCCTTAAAAGGAAATTGACAATAAATATAATTTGTTAATTGGTCTTTCAATACACCATTTGAAGCCTTGACTGTGACAACTCGAACCTTGTTATCTTCTGTTGGATGATGTTCTTCAATACGGGCCATTTTCCATTGTAAAGAGGGAAGAGTCTTCCTTGATGATAACCATGTCACCAGTCCTCAAATTAGGTGAAGAAGTGGTCCACTTCTATTTCTGCTGTAGGCGAGTCAAGTAGTCTCGCGATCACCATAACCAGAAGTGTTGCAACAACTGTTGGATTTGTTGCCAATGAGATAATTTAATAATTGCTGGAAGATCAGATATGAAAGGTTCAGGATTAGTTGTGAGTACATCACTGATTAAGAAGTTTGAAGGGGTTAAAGGAGTAAGATCGGTTGGGTTATCTAACAAAGGAACTAATGGGTGTGAATTTATGCATGTCTGTGTTCAAAATGTTACAAATTGATGTTTTCATGATACGTTTTTTTGACATGTTTCATTGACGACTCCCATAAACATACAAAATGTGGTATTGGTATGAAATGCCACATTATCCCTTCTTGAGATAAAGAGAGAACTATTGAATTTGTCGTTCTTCAGTAACTCAGCTAGTTCTCGCAGTTCTAGCTGAGTACCAACAAAATTAGTACCGTCATCCGAGTTCATATCTTTGGGTTTCCCCATCTTGAGATAAATCTTTGAAGTGCTGCCAAGAAAGATTCTGTAGTAAGATCTTCTACTAGTTTTAAATGCAAAGCCTTTGTACTAAAGCAAATGAAAAGTGCAAAATAACATTTTACTGGTGTAGCTCCTCTTTGTTTAGTTTATTTAACATGAAATGGACCACAATACTTTACACTCGTAGTATAGAAAGGACGACGTCATGTTTGAACTCTTGATCTTGGTAAATCACCCATAATTTGTGTCTGAAGTTTTGGATTTACCTTGAAGCATATGATGCATAGACGGAAGATTTTACTAAACTCCTGCCATTGATCGGCCAGTATTTTTGATGAATAATGTTTAACTATAATTGTGGCCTTGCATGAAGCGTTTTGATGTGGAAATGTCTGGCAATCAAATCAGTAAATGTATGACTCTTTGATAAGACGATGGGGTGATCTGGAGTTAAATCTGAGTGCTGTAATCTTCCACCAACTCGCGTATTACATTGCTTTTGTCTAAGAATGGACTTAGAGAAATGAGTTTGCTTGTTTTGGTTAGTGGTTTGCCTAACTGCAAATTGTTAAGCTTACTTGGAATTGGTTCCCTTTGCACAATCTTCACCAAAGTACGTTCCGCTATTCGAAGTTTACAAGCTGATAACGGACCGCGAAGACACAAATTTTGTGCTTGAGAGTTATTAATAAAGCATAAACAGTAACTCATTACACGTTGAGCCTTTGTAAAACCATAAAAATTATTTAAATTGATCATTTGGTTTTCAGTTGTAACACACGATAACAATGTATGCCGACGATCTGGAATTTGATCGCTAATTGGTAGACTAACTAGCTTTTCTGGAGATTACTGTGATATACAAAAATAAAGGTCCGTTCCAATACAACTCTGCCTTTGTAATCTCATCTGGCATTAAGCCTTTTGACAGATAATCAGCAGGATTGTTTTGACTCTTCAAACTGATGTTGGTGTTAGTTTATATCTTAGATACCCTGTTAGCAACAAATGTAGTTCATTGAAAAGATGGAGCTTTAATCCATGCTGATGTTATAGTAATCAGTGTAATATGAAATTTAATCAAAACTTGAAGATGTAATGCACAAACAGTTGATTTGCATAGTTCAAATAACAACAAAACGCCAGACAACTCTAGTCTGGGTAATGAAATTTTCTTTAATGGTGCGACACAAAATTTTGACATAACTAAATTAACAGTGATTCCATCATGGTCAATACAATTGAGAAATATAAGGCACCATACGCAGAATCTGAAGCATCTGCGAATCCATGTATCTTTAACTTCAGAACACCTTTCTGTTTAGGGACTATGGCCATTTGAACTAGAATGTTTGATAGCATATTCAATGACTCTTGAAAATGAGTTCACTCTTTTATGTGTGATGAAGTAATTCATCAGGTACCCTTTCATCCTATCCTAGTGAATAGGACCCCAATTTTTTCATGATTAATTAATTTTGCGGTTAAAATTACTGCCCTATGATTCCAAGGGGATCAAAAATCCTTCCGATTGTCGACAAAATAGTGCGTTTAGTTATTTTTACAGTTATGTTTTCTTCACGAAAGGAAAATTGGAATACATCTTGTCTTGGATTCTACATAACTCAGTGTCTTAATTGTAGTGCCTTGAATCAATCTCAACGCAACCCTTAGCCAAGTCTTTCAATGGAACGTCAGATAGAAAGTCTGGATTGTTAGCGCTCCACATCCTAAGATGAAAACCGCCTCGATGAAGCAGATCATTTAAATCACGCTGTCGTTGTTTTGCTTCTTTTATTGTCTTGGCTCCAGTTATAACATCATTCACATAAAAATCCTCTATGACTAACTTGGATGCTACTGGAAAGGAGAATTCTTCATCCAGTGCTAGCTGCTTTAGAGTTCTCGTTGCTAGGTAAGGAGCACTAGCAATGCCATAAGTGATTGTCAGCAATTTAAATGTTTTAATAAGGTGTTCTGGCTGGTTTCCCCAAAAGATTAGTTGTAAATTTTGTTGAGCTGATTGAACATTAATCTGATGATACATTTTTTCTATATCTGTTCTTACAACATATGGATGTGTTCTGAAAATTGATACAATACTAACAATATTTGATTGTACTGTGGGACCAACGATTGAGATGTCATTCAATGAAACACTGGAGCTTGTATCTCTGATTCCCACTGACAGTGAGTAGTTTCACCCAACTTGCTAATAATCAAGTGAATTATTAGTGTCCCAGTGTTCAGTGGGTTTACCTAATGTATGAAGGGCACGCACATGTTTTTGTACAACGCCAATTAATTTTCTCAAACTACAATTACACTCTGTCAAATTTATTTAGATTGAAAATGGCTGAGATATGTTTGTTGACTAAAAAATACCTTTTGTTTTGAAACCTCTCCACTAAGAGGTCCCAAGCAATTTTATAATTTTCGGGTAACCCTTCTAAAGATTGTTTAATACATTTGCAATTGCAGTGGAGAACGATTAGTTTCAGCCAAAATACAAGAAAGAAAAATTATAAATAAAGAAAAATAAAATAAAAAAATCAAACATCCAACTGAAAATAACAAAAATAATTCAAATTAAAAGACTCACAATATAAGATAAAACAAAAAATAACCAAAAAAAAAAACAACTTCATAAGAAATTCTTCGTATACAACCCAATACAGAAATACAGAATTTGAAGACCACCCAGCAATTATAATAAAATAAACACCCAAACCAGAACAACAAAAAAAAAAGGCAATAAGAAAATCCAACAAAATTTAATCTAAAAGGAAATATTAATCAAAAAATCAAAGAAACTGAAAGACCTAAAATAAGTACAAAAAAATAAATTAAATAATTTCCAAAAACAAGAAAATAAAATTCCGTTCTAAATAACTTTAAAGCATAAACCAAATAAACCTACCTTATTAGGACCTTTACGAAATTGAATATAACCTAAAACCCTGCGTTCAAATAAAGTAAAAAAAGCAACGCCCAAAAGAATAAAAACAAATAAAAAAAAGAACTAAAAATAAACATTTACTAACTGTAGAAATACATTATTAAATTCTAAATTTAAAGCACTTAAATCTGCCAAATTAGTAAGTAAATTATTATATTATCAAAAATCCTTTCGTACCAATTAGAATAAATTTAAAGAAGATAGAAACCAACCTGGCTCACGCCGGCTTGAACTCAGATCATGTAAAATTTTAAAGGTCGAACAGACCCAAAACTGTAAAACCTACCCCACAGAAACTTTTAATCCAACATCGAGGTCGCAAACAAATCCTTAGCACAGTCAAAATACTGCGGCTATTTAAACCATTGAGCAGGCCAAACCTTAAATAAATCACAAAAGGACATGTTTTTGATAAACAGGCGAAATTATTTTTTGCCTAATTCATAAATAAAATTTTTAAATCTACTAATTTAATCTTAATTAAAAATTAATTAAAATCCAGTAAGAAAATAAATTTTAAAAAAATTAAATTTTAATCTACAACGAACTTTAAATGATGAAAGATTCTAATCCAACAAGAAAAATAAAAAATAAAAAATAAAAAAAAAGAGCTTATCCACCTTAATATACAATTTGAAAATGAAAAAAAAAAATTAACAAAAAGAAATTCTCGATTAAATCAATTTACCAGTTAACCAGATACAAAAAGAAATGAATTTCATATCGAAACAATCCCAAACTTATAAATAATTATTCTACAATAAAATACAGATTAAGATAGATCTTCATTATTCGGGAAAAAAAAATTAAAAAATTAATTAACCCTGATACAAAAGGTACTAAAAAAAATTATTATTCTAAAATAAAATTTATTTATCCAATACTGTACAATTAACTAAATTAAAAAAAATCAAATAAAAAAAGAAAGACACAAAAAAAAAACCTATCAGACTCAACTGAATTGAACAGTAAAAAACTGTTTGGCACTGTCCTTTAAAGAAAATTTGAGACAGTGAAATTTCTGACGATTAGACAGATTTGGATTGTCATTAATTAATGATTTAAAACCGTCATAGAACGATGACCATTCGTCATATTCTCCCGAAAATGTGGGCAGCTTGATAGCTGATAAGGAAAAGCGGGTATAAGCCCAATTTGACTCCCTATTTTCGTCGCTTGTTTCATGGTTTACACCGATAGTGTCAGCGTTACTGATATGCTGAATTTTAGTTTGAGCTTGCGTAGTTAATTGACAGAATGTATCTTCAAATTGAGCCCAATCATCATCATGGCTTTCAGATTCGTCTAAAATGTCGATTTCTGTTTGAAGTTTTTCCGAAATCCGATAACAGTTCTTGAAATTTATCTCACCTGAATTTACATCATCATCTGATTTTACATCATCATCATCAGCTGAGAATCATCATCTGATTTATTTAAGTAACTATTGAATCTCGTCATTTGTCCCTTAACTACCCCTCTTTTTTTTTTTTAATTAACAGTTTTAACTTTTCTGAATCCTCCATTTTTAAATTAATAGTAATGAAGGTATGATTATTCATAAATAGTCGTATTATACGACAAGAGTAATAATAATATTTAAGACGGCACAAGTTTAATGATTGAATAGTAGCTGCACATGGAAATATAAATAATTAAAATTAGGCTAAACTATGACTCATCTAAATTGTTCTGGATACGGGGCGTTGCTGGATGACGTCAGCGTACGCTACACGCATAGTCGACGTCACTAGTGATTAAATAGGTGTCGCATTTAATTCGTAGTTAAATTAACACTAACATGTTAAATTAACACAAACACTATCCGGGTCGGTCGGACCATTTGGTGGATGTTAATTGATGTGACACTTTTGCCCTGTTTTTTAGCACATTTTTTGCAGTGGACTCATCTGGTCCCAGACACGTTACAAACAAACAGAACATAAACAATAAACAAATAAAGAATTTCACAATCTCATCCATTATTTTTAATAAAGTTATTCCATATTCCGGCTTAAGAATACAATTACATTATGAATCCAGTACCTTAAAGTCCAGCTAGTAAAAAAAAAAATCGTGAAATATTTCATTAATCGCAAATTATATTATAACTAATTCATTTATTCATCTTCATTTACATCATTCGATTTGTAATACTTAAAATCATTCAACAAAAATATTCACCTTCGCTAGATCAATTTATTATAATGGTATGATTCTTTTCACTAATGTTTAAAAGTTGTATAAACGAACCGTTCTAGTATTGTTGAATTAATCAAATTATTAAAAACTAGCCGGCCAGGGCTCTCAACACCCTCGACACGTTATTTAAAAAACGAAATTTTAAAATCTTTGATAACAGGTAACTTTAAATAACGATCGATAACATATGTTTTTATTTGGCATATCCATAAATAATTAAAAAATTAATATTTTGTCTATTTCAGAAAAAAAAATTGTGTAGCTGGATTTGTGGAATAGAAATGCGGTTTACTGTCGCATGAGCATTCGCATCGAAAAAAGAAAAACCATTCTTGCAATAAAAACTTTTGCCGAATTAGATTTTTTTTTATAACTATGGGGTCCTTAATTTTGCATTTCAAAGAAATCAACTCGTTTTTTAAATATATAGGTGTAAATATACATAACGGGACAACCGGATGATCGAGAGTATATCTATTGAATGCAAACGTTAGCACTTGTACTGCTAGCAAATACACTGTTTGAATTTTTAAAATTGGACGTCCCGTTCCAAAGATATATAAGTAAATTTCTGAAAAATAACGGATAACCGAATGATCCTGCTCACATCTTTTTTATGAATTTTTAGCACTTAAGAAATGCTATAAACAGGAAGTGCAAACTAGCGAAAGAAGAGTGGATTAAAGAAAAGTGTTCAGAAGTGGAAAGAGAAATGAATATTGGTAAAATAGACGGAGCATACAGGTAAGTTAAGGAAAATTTTGGGGTACATAAATTAAAATCTAGTAATGTGTTAAACAAAGATGGTACACCAATATATAATACGAAAGGTAAAGTCGATAGATGGGTGGAATATATTGAAGAGTTATACGGAGGAAATGAATTAGAAAATGGTGTTATAGAGGAAGAAGAGGAAGTTGAGGAGGATGAAATAGGAGAAACAATACTGAGATCTGAATTTAAGAGAGCATTAAAAGATTTAAATGGCAGAAAGGCCCCTGGAATAGACGGAATACCTGTAGAATTACTGCGCAGTGCAGTTGAGGAAGCGATCGATAGATTATACAAGATGCTGTGCAATATTTATGAAAAAGGGGAAGTTCCGTCAGACTTCAAAAAAAATGTTATATTCATGATACCAAAGAAAGGAGGGGCAGATAAATGTGAAGAATACAGAACAATTAGTTGAACTAGTCATGCATCAAAAATCTTAACTAGAATTCTCTACAGAAGAATTGAGAGGAGAGTGGAAGAAGTGTTAGGAGAAGACCAATTTGGTTTCAGGAAAAGTATAGGGACAAAGGAAGCAATTTTAGGCCTTAGATTAATAGTAGAAGGAAGACTAAAGAAAAACAAACCAACATACTTGGCGTTTATAGACCTAGAAAAGGCATTCGATAACGTAGACTGGAATAAAATGTTCAGCATATTTAAAAAATTAGGGTTCAAATACAGAGATAGAAGAACAATTGCTAACATACACAGCAACAGTAATAATTGAAGAACATAAGAAAGAAGCCGAAATAAGAAAGGGAGTCCGACAAGGATGTTCCCTATACCCGTTATTTTTTAATCTTTACATGGAACTAGCAGTTAATGATGTTAAAGAACAATTTAGATTCGGAGTAACAGTGCAAGGTGAAAAAATAAAGATGCTACGATTTGCTGATGATATAGTAATTCTAGCCGAGAGTAAAAAGGATTTAGAAGAAACAATGAACGGCATAGACTACGCAAGAACTATCGCATGAAAATAAACAAGAACAAAACAAAAGTAATGAAATGTAGTAGAAGTAACAAAGATGAACCACTGAATGTGAAAATAGGAGGAGAAAAGATTATGGAGGTAGAAGAATTTTGTTATTTGGGAAGTAGAATTACTAAAGATGGACGAAGCAGGAGCGATATAAAATGCCGAATAGCACAAGCTAAACGAGCCTTCACTGAGAAATATAATTTGTTTACATAAAAAATTAATTTAAATGTCAGGAAAAGATTTTTGAAAGTATATGTTTGAAGCGTAGCTTTATATGGAAGTGAAACTTGGACGATCGGAGTACCTGAAAAGAAAAGATTAGAAGCTTTTGAAATGTGGTGCTATAGGAGAATGTTAAAAATCAGATGGGTGGATAAAGTGACAAATGAAGAGGTATTGCGGCAAATAGATGAAGAAAGAAGCATTTGGAAAAATATAGTTAAAAGAAGAGACAGACTTATAGGCCACATATTAAGGCATTCTGGAATAGTCGCTTTAATATTGGAGGGACAGGTAGAAGGAAAATTTGTGCAGGCAGGCAACGTTTAGAATATGTAAAACAAATTGTTAGTGATGTAGGATGTAGTGGGTATACTGAAATGAAATGACTAGCACTAGATAGGGAATCTTGGAGAGCTGCATCAAACCAGTCAAATGACTGAAGACAAAAAAAAAAAAAGAAAGCACTCAACATGGTAAAATATAAGCCGTTTGAATTTTTAAAATCGGTAATACAGTCTCGTAGATACAACTGAATTTCGGCATAAAAGAATGACTGGATATCCGGACAACCAGATAATCGAGAGTATAAAAGAAAAATATTAAAACCACCCTTGCAATAAATAGAAATTTTTTGTCTAATTAGATTTTTTTGTATACGTATGGGTCCTTAACTTTGCAGTTCAAAGAAATCAACTCTTTAAAATATACTCGTGTAGAGGTGGATGATAGACATCTGTATACATATCCATTCCCGTTACAACCAAATGTCGAAGGCAATAAGAAAAGTTAATATAACAACCTACTTATGAATAAAAAAATTAGTATTTTATGTTAATATTAGTGTGCATAATTTAATAATAGTGGGTTATACCGCACTAAATATTTTCAGTGTGCCTAAGCACTCGGCTGCAAGTAACCCAGTAAAGAATTTGTGATCATCTTCAAATACATAAGTATTTGATAATTTAACCACATAATAAATACACTTCCAAATACAGTAAAAATGGAATAGACGTCACTTAAAGTAAGGCATGCTTTTTATAATCAAAAGGATAGATAATATTGAATAAGTAAGAGCAACCAGAATATCCAACTAAAAAGCACGAAAATGTTACTAAGAGTATCTTTTAATAATATAAAAGATGATTTGATCGCTTGGGTTGAGAAATCTAGAGAGATACTAAAACGAAGAAGTACATTCAAGAAGTTTAATATAATTAATAAAAACAAAAAGAATACGTTGTAACGTGACAATGAGTGGTGATGTTTATTAGTCCCTGAGGCACCATTATGTAACTGTAAAGTAGTAAAATTTCAGTTTAGTAAATGCTAATATGTTTTGCCGGTATTTTCTATTCGATTGAGGTTTAAAAGCCCGTAAAATTACAAAATCGTATCCTCCTAACAGGCCCAAACGTTGGGAAAATGAGTGAAGATGTTGAAGAATATTTTTAGCTAGAAGTAAGTTGAATCGTAGAGAAGGGATACTCGTATTTATAAAGTTGAAACGAACAAAGGACTTTCTTAACTTTCTGTTAATAAAGGAATATAAAGTTATTAACAGACTCCCATCTTCTATCTGTTTTTAATTTATGCGCATCAAGTAATGACAAGCATGAACAAACAAAGCTTCAAAAACGTAGAACTTATTAGGATTTTTTATGTTTGTATAAGTATATATATATATATACAAAAAACTAAAAAAAAAGTTTGATTAAAATGAATTAATGTTTTATCTAAAAATAAAATTGAAAAGAATGTTAGCTGTTTCAAAATCAACAAACATTTGTTAAGCCGTCAGTAAAATGTGTTGCCCGCTCAATATAATACAACCAGAAAGATTTATAATACTCGCTCACCACACATCAATTGTTCTTTATAAGACTAATATTCTTTTGTTTTAATTTAATATGTTTAAACTTAATTTGATTTTCTAACTTTCTAATTTAATAGAAATGTATCATAAAAATACAATTTTGAAATGAAAGGCGAAACTTTTTCAACCGATGTAAGACGGCAGTCCAATATTTAACTGAAGCGTTTTCTTTGAATCGATTAAATTCAAGATATATTTTGTTGAAATTGTAAGACACCTTCCTGTAAGTTATTTAGGAAATCTATAAAGGTTCATGTTTGAAAATGTTTAAAAAGTTGCAATTTTTTTATAAGTTCTCTTTTTATAATTTTTAATTAAATTATAATGTAAGATGTGACCAGCAAGATTCGTATGTATTGTATTTATTCTTTATTGTTCCTTCGATCTACCTCAGCAGCGAACGCAAACTGATTGAAATGATAATCTGGTTGACTTAATTGAAGTATTGAGTGCAACATCAGTACACTACGTTTCTCAATTAATCAAATTTCATCGCACCCTATTCACCATACCACCGACACATTGATCATATTACTTTAAAGATAAATTGTAAACGGAACGGAAAGCAAGAATGGCGGGAGTTTCAATATTTCTCCCTACAGATCGCAGAGCCTGGACAATGTCCCTTGCTGCTGTATCTTTCTATTATCAGGCGGATTTCTTTGGTTATTTAGTGGC
Organism: Lycorma delicatula; assembly: GCF_047948215.1. NCBI lineage: Eukaryota > Metazoa > Arthropoda > Insecta > Hemiptera > Fulgoridae > Lycorma > Lycorma delicatula. The sequence continues at coordinate 134,392,571 of NC_134457.1, read as the reverse complement.
GGTTAAAAATTTTAAGTTTCATTTATGGATGGATTTGGTAATTTGCGTTCTATCTGTATGGCCCAGATTTTCGCGCGATTTTCATTTATAGGTTACGCGATATAAAGGATCCTAAGCCTGCTTTGTCATTTTTTCGACCCCCGTACCGCCTCTTCACAGTGATTCGTCTTATACGGCATGAGGCCGTTCTCTTACACCCAGTGGAGTAGGGTCCTATCGGCAGATGTCCCGAAGATGGCCGTGTTCGGACAAGGCCGCTCTCCCGAACAGTCTGCATGCCTGCACCACCACCACCTCGGATACGGTTTGTAGTCTCACCTCGTGGCGAAGAGTGGCGTTTCTGACGAGCCACGGTGCTCCAAGTATCGTCCGCAACGCTATGTTTTGGACGGCTTCTAATTTATTGTGAAGCGTGGAATTCAACAAAGTTCCCCATGCCGGGTAAGCATATGTTAGAATCGACAGGACATATAGCCGAAAAATGAGCAGTTTGGTCGCCAGTGGATATATGGGCTGGCACTGTTCAGTACTGGGTATAGTGAGGCCCTGACGGCTTTTACTCCGAGTCACATATTTAACATGTTCTCCTAAGGTAAGCCGTTTATCCAGGTCTACTCCTAGGTACTTGACTGTTTTCCCAAAGGGAATTTTCTCTCCTGAGATTTCCAGCTGCCTGGCTGGAGCACGTGTCTTGTATGTGAACATCAAAGCCACCGATTTTTCACCGTTGACCTTGATTCTCCACATATCGAGCCACGGCTCTACTAGATCCAGTTGCCTTTGGAGTCTCTCGATCGCGTAGTCTACACTTCTGGATTCATAATAATACGCCATGTCGTCTACGTATAGAGCTGTTTTGACTCCTTCCGACAGCGACATATCGTTGACGTAGGCCGTGTACAAGAACACGTTGGAGGACTCCTGCGGCTATGTCTCTGGTGGAGGAGATTGTTCCCCCTATGAGTACAAAAAATTGTCGGTCTAGTAAATAAGACCGTATCAGTTTGACATAGCGACAGGGAATTGTCATATTCGCGAGTTTGCCGCGAATAAATGCCATAAGCGAGCTGCAGTTACTGCTTTTCTATTCAGGCCTCCGATAAGACTATCGATTAATTTAACCAGTTGGAGGGTCGTCGAGTGGCCCTCTCTGAACCCAAATTGCTCAGGCCATACCTCTTTTCCCAAGTGTCGCCTAAGTCCCTCCAGGAAAATCGTTCCGAATAGCTTTGACAACACTGGTAATAAGGAGATCGGCCTGTAATTCCGGGGAAGAAAACAGTTATTTTAAGCTATTGTTTGCTAGTCCTCATGTACCACTGAAATATTGTGATGTCAATAAGACCTCAGAAATTGAAGTAGGTAAGGTAACATTAACATTAGCTGCTACGAAAATGATTGATATATTTTTAATATATCGATAACCTCTCAAAAACTCCGCAGCTTGTTGCGTCAAAGTGATTATTACGCATCAAATAATTATTCATTAAATTTTTTTTTTTGCTATATATGGGTATCTAAGATCATTAGCTCTCACCACATTTTTTAAAATATTGTTTCAATTACCAGCAGGAACATCAGATGTAAGGGTGTATAGGGCCCTGACAGTTTAGTAGAACACAAAAATATAAACGTAACATGAAATATTTAAATAAAACGCATACTTTTAACACTTACAGAGTGTAAAGAGCCCTGAAATTTACATAAACCCAAAAATAAAACATTAAACACACAATAATATGGAACACTCAAAAATGTCGGATAATACCATGTAAATCTGAGAACACGATGTTCGGGTGTGAAGTGCCTTCACACAGAGGATTCTCAGTAAAACACAACATACTGACTTCGTAAAAGGCTTACTATAAACGCATTAGTAATCCGCTGGCATGTAAGTAAGCAATTCTTCTTCTTTGCCAATTTCTAAATCGGCAGAAATATTTTTTCTTAATTCGGATATCTTTCTCGGGTTTTCGAATATTGTACACGCTTCCAGTAGATGCTTAACAGTAAGTGGTTAATCACATACACTACACATTGGTCTTTCTTCGCTAGTTAACAAATGTGAATTTGTTATTCGTATGTGACCGATTCTGAGTCTAGTCACTACCACTTTTAAATACAATGAGTTTAAATGGGTTTACATTGCTTTTCATTTATATCGAATAATTTTAATCGCATTGTGCTTCGTGTTTGTTTTCCTCCATTCATTACTCCACGTGTTTGTGATAGTGGGTGGTAGATGATTTTTAACGTCTGCCACGCGTATAGGAATTATATTCATTTTCTCACAAGTTGCTGAGATTTTGGCAGCTTAGTTTGCGCTTTCATTTCCTGAGATACCAGCATTTTTCTGGAGTTCATAAAAATATACATCATTATCCCGAACGGTATAAAACATATAGACTGTTTCCTCATGTTCTTGTTTCAAACAATAGTAACTGTAATAAAAATCGGAACAAATAAGAACTTTTTCTTTGCAGATAAATTTTCTGTGCAGTGAAGAGCTTGCTCTAGAGCAAGAAGCTCTGCCATGTAAACACTGGCCTAATCTGGCAGTTTCCACGAATGAGCTTCACCATTTACGTATATATAATATTACACACGATATTCAGTTTTAGAACCATCAGTATAAATTATTCATAGCTACAGATTATTTAAAAAATCCTATTTGATGATGACTGATAGTTTCTCTTTTATTTTTTTAAAAGAGAGATCTAATCTTGGGCTTATACATAGAAAAAGTCATGGTATTTCTCTCATAAAACTTGCTACGTATTCCTTAAGGCAATTTCGTGTTTTTTTTTTCTGCTAACTCACGAACACAGTATTCCGACTGGTCTGGAATAGGTAGCGCAGTGTTCATATAAAGCATCCAAAGAATTGTTATTAAACGTTTTATAGTTAATATAGGTAAGAAAGGCCAATATATTTGCTGCATACCTAAATAGTAGGATCTCTCTTCTGTAATATGATGGCATTCTGCCGACTTCCGACATTACATTAATCACCGAGCTCGTAAGGAAAGCGCCTATGACATAACTAACTCCGTTGTTATGCATTAGATCTAACTTTCTTACATGCGACTTTATAGCGGATGAATATGTAATACACCTGTAATCAAGCTTCGACTGAACTAATCCTTTATATAATTGCAGCATTGTCTCTTTTTCTGAGCCTCAAGTGATGTTTGATAAACATTTAATAAGTTTAGGGCTTTCTTGTATCTATCAGTCAAATCCTATATGTGTAGTCCCCCAAATAAGGGATTTATCTAATAATAGACCTTAAATTGTACATTCTCTTTGCACTGAATAGAATGTTTTGACATCGATGGTCAAAACAGTACTACGATAAGGATTCTCTTTCTACAGAAGTGTACACATCCTGACCCCGTAGGGAGAGGCACCCTCCATATGGTAGCTTCGCCACCCCTCCGTACCTAGCCCTTATGGACTTTACCAGAGGTCATCTTCAGTACCTCGGAAAAAGGCATCTCTCACCCTTGTTCTTGCCTCAGTTAGGATACCACCGATGCGAGAAAGTTTTCTCTGGTAAAAATCTGAAAACGTTATTCTTTGCAACTTCGTTAAGAGAGTTTATCGTTCGTTGGAATTTATACTTCACCACTGTATTGTTACTGGCGTATAAGATTCCCCAGATTATCGACCTAGACCTTTTGCTGATTTCTTCTGGAATGACTAATTCAGTTTATTGATATTAAGTTTAGTGAACAAGGTACCCCTCAACGGCAAGCCATGCCATATGCTACTTTCCAATTTTTTTTCTGACGATTACTCATTATCAACTAGTACTTAAAAAGTACGGTCGTTCATGTAATTTCCAAGAAATGCCACTAAATTGCCGCTAATACCCCAATCATGTAGTTGAAATATTATTCCATAACGTCAGGTTATATCTAAAGCCTTCTGCAGATCAAAGAAGACTCCAATACAGTATTTCCTAGAGATGAAACTGTTGTATATAGTATTCTCTAGCGGATCATTTGGTCAGTAGTTGAATGATACCGTCGAAATCTTGCTTGATGCGAGGATAAAAGACTACTTTTTCTAAAATCCAAACGAGTCGATTATTTATCATTTTTTCGTTCATTTTTCAAGTAGCCCGCGTAAGGGAAATATGATGGTAACTACTGGGATAAATCAGATTTTTACTAGAACAGTATATGCTTTCTTCCATTGCCGCGGGTACATTCCATCCCGACATATCTAATTATATAATTCTTGCAATTTAAATTTTACTGCGGAGCTTACCTGTCTGATCAGAACGTAATGTATTTTTCCTGGAATAGATGCTGCATTGCCCGTTTTTCCCAACGCTTTCACAAGTTCGTCTACTTTGAAAAGTACATTGTATGAAAGATTCATTTTGATTCCAAAAATCATTTTCAGGGATTATGATTTGAACATCAAACTTGAACATCCTCAAGTTTTGTTTTTTTTATTTTTAAATATTCGTCATAATTATTGTTTATTGGCTTCTTTAAACTGATTGACTAATAATTCAACAATTTTTTATGGACCTTAAATGTTGACAGGATAAAGTGACGCAAGAAGCTGTTTGGACTAGCACGAATATTAAAATAATACACAGAACTGATGTATTAATGGAACTAGAAAAGTCTTTCTTTTTATTCTGTTTGAAAAAAAAAGTTTTTGATTAAATTTTATTATTCAGAATAATCTTGTTATATGCTACTTTACGATTAAGATAAATTAGACTTATTAAGCCAAATAGCCCTTTGGCTATTAAGCCAAAGGAAATTTTGTTTTTCATTCTTTACCATTTTTTTTTTTCACCTTATTCGTAAAATATTAATCAATTTATTTTTGAAAGAATAAGATAATAAAATATATAGATTCTTTGTTTAAATAAATCCAACAAATTCTTTTTACTGCTATTAATATACCTTATATCATTCAGTAAGAAAAATGACAAAAACATTGAAAAATAAGGAAAGAAAACGCAAGTAAAAAAAATGAAAATGATAAAAAGAACTCAAGTTGGGAAAAGGTAAAAGGGAGAAGAGAGCCTGTAGACTACGGAGTGCTACAATTACATACAAGTTGGACATTGTTAGCGATTACAAGTATCGAATGACCTCCAAAAGTACATTCGCCCGTTTTCTATAGCACTCAATAGTTGATTCCTTAAGCTTTCTATTACTGGTATAAAAAGTTTATTTTTCTTAAGTTTTACTACTTTATTATTATGTTATATTTATTTCTATTATTTTTTATTTTTATTATTATTATTATTATTATTATTATTACTAGCTTGTCAACTAAGATTAACTTCAGCATCTTTGGATGGTTATATCATCCTAATTAAAATTAACTAATAAATGTTTAGTTGATAATATAAAAGTACATAGATTTATGATCAATATAATTAATTATAAGATTTGAATCAATGTACAAACTAATATTCATATTATAATTTCAGAGCTACTGAATAAAAAAAAACAAGTTAAATTCACCATAAAGAAATATATTTAAATCAAATAAAACAAAGATATTAGTAGTCAAGTAAAAAAAGAACACTAAAATCAATTTTCAATTAGACGGGGATCCAGATTCAGTTCTAGAAATATCACACGTTATTAGAAAGCTGGATGGAAACGCCATTAAGTTGAACTCGTGGGCAGTTACCACTCCTCATTTCATATACTTAGTCGGATTAACCTTCCATCTTACATCTAGCTAGCCATTCATTAATTAAATCCAGTACAGTTTGTAGTTTAGCAGAAGCTACGATAGGGTCAGCCATCTACTTGCCGTGTCAACCGCAAACGATGCAACTGTGATGTCCTTTGGAGCCGAGAGGCCCGCATTGGAAATCGAGTATAGAATTGGCCCCAGAACTGAACCCTAAAGAACACCCGATCCAATATCAAAGAATACAGACCAGTCTTGATTCTACTACACCTGGGAAAAACGTTCGTCTAGGCAGCTATATAGAATCAAATAATACGGTTGAGAAAGGCTCCTTTTCAATTTACAAAATAGGACAAAGAAGTCAGATCTTATTAAAGGCCTGCCGGATATTCAAAAAAACAGCCGAGAAATACATTTTCTCATCTAGGCACTTGCTGACAACGTTGACATTCTTTTGTGTTTGTTCGATTGTCGAATGACCACGTCTGAAGCCAAACTAATCCCAAAATAATGAATGCCATTAAAAAGAAGATTTATGAATGGCCTTAAATAGATATATATCTATTTATTTTACTGAATGGCCTTGAATGGAAGCAAGCATAAAAGGCATTTTATTAGTTATAAAGTCATACTCGAGAGCTTTCTTTGAATTCCCTTCTCTCCTGATTACTCGCAGAACCTCTGCTGATGAAAATAGTTTCACAGGAATTGGACTACTCAGAAATTTTATTTTTCTTTCTCACCAACCCCTCGTACGTTAAATTACTGAAAGACCTTTTCAAGATATCTTGCGTTTACTTTAGCCTTCTGACTGTCGCTTCTAGCCCACTACCCATCCAACGTTTTCAAGGGAGGGAAAGATGGTAGAGGTCTATTGAAGATCTTCCTCGTCTTCCACAGTGAGTAATCATTCTTTTGAAAAGGGAAGAGATTCTCAAGAAAATTTCTAAATGTCTTTAAATGTCTCGTTTGATCTTAGCAATTGTTTTAATCTACGAGCACCCCTGTTCAAAGAAATTCTATCCTCAGGTCTTCAGTTTTTACAACTACCACGCTAATGGTAAGAAGTGCAGCTGAATGATCAGACGTTGAATTTAAGCTACCTCTAACTTCAGAGTACATCAGCGAAATGCCTGTGATGACAAAAAATTCTATGAGTCTGGGACCTTCGTCAGATCCGATGACCAGTACGTTGGTTGCATCCCAGAAATGGCATTCAAGCGCATATTTGTAATGAAAAATGCAGTTCTTTAAGCTCTCCCCCGATTAGTGACGAGCCGGGAACCCCAGAGAGGATGTTTCGCATTCCATATCCGTCTCAGTGACAAAAATAATGAAAATACACTCCTCACTATGTTCATCAACCAGGCAGATGTCCTTGTTACTTTCAAAAATAATAAAAATCAAATAATTCTTGTTATTTTTTGTCCTATTTGAAATCCCTTACGAACTCTACAATTCCATACAGCCATGAGACTAAACAGACATAAAAATTAAAAGATTAAAAAGTTATCACAATAAAATTTTACTAAATTCTCTTTAAAATATTCCCTTTTCGCTCGAAGTGATTGGATCTGGTGTAATAGCGTCAAAAATTAAAAATTATTTCTGCGCTTTAATCCATTTGTGAAGTCTAATGATGAGAAATACACGTCGTAATGTTTTATGCTTACAATATATTTACCGAATAAATCATCTATCAAGTTAAATAAATGATCAAAACTGAAAACAACGGAATAGAAACCAGATGAAAATTAGCATAGTAGTTCTGCTGACAGTTTAAAAAATGTAATATAATTAAAATAGAACGATTACATTTTTCTTAAACAGTAGTGTTATAATAATATAACAACAATAAATAGTGTTCATTGCTTAGTACGAAGTCCCAGGTACTTGTTTTTTGTTATGAGTGAGATTTACTAAAAACAAATACTTTTGACGTACTTGTTTGGACGAAGAAGAGCTGAAGACCCCTTCTGCCCCTACTGTCAGGAGTTAGACACGCCGGAACACGTGATACTCCAGTGGTATCACTGCAGTGGAGCCTGCAGTGGTACGAGGTACTCCGTGAATGTACTGCTGTATCTGGGCATCTCGAGGTGGGCATCATCGGTGGAACGATGTTACGCAGTTCGGTGGACTTCAACACTGTGACGGGTTTTGTGTCGGGAATACTGCAAATGAAATATCGTGAAGTTGGGGGATTTGGGATAGCTCCATACGGAGCTGCCGTTCACCTGTGCTTGCACGGGTGAACGGCAAGCACTCGGGCCCCTGAGCTAAAAGGCTGAGTCCTGGCGGGGCTGTCCCTTCAGGGGTATCCCCATCAGAGGCGAAGCCCAAAGGACCGAGTCCTTTGGGGTGATGGGGGCCGGGAACGGCATAGCCGGGCCTGGCGTTTCCCTCATCTGGCGGCTAGAGACAAAAGCATCTCCCGGAACCGTATTCATGCTTAATTGGGGGTCTGATTCCGGCAGGCAGGGTTAAAAAAAAAAAATAATAGTTTTGACAATATATTGTGCTTCGATGCAATAAATAATTAAACAGAAGCTTAGATAAGCAAAAAGTAATTATTTGGTTTAACGAAAAGTAATCAAATAAGATAACTGGAGCCGTATTTCAATATTTAATCTAGGTGAAACTCTACCGAACAACACCAAAAACTTTGTAATTTCATATAATAAATCCATAGATCAAATTGAAACTATCTTTGGCTTTAAATAGATAAAACGGAATCCTAATTTACCTTACACCGCGGAACAATGAATGAATTCCATCAAAGGGGTCAGTAATTTATAATAATAGTGAAGATGCATTACTGCTGGCTTTAAATTTATAACTAAAACTCAACTCGTATAATACCCGCCTTTGGTAACTAAGTCATTCTCGACTTAAATGTTATGGTAGTGATTTAAATGTTAAATCACTTGTATTACTATTTAACGTAGAATTATATTGTCTTATTTTTCTGTAATCATTAGACATCATTTTGCCATTCTAAAGATGAGAGCTTTTCATTAAAGGTTTTCATTAAAAATCATGGAAAATATTTTTTTATTTAATTTTTTTTTTTGTGAATTTCGTTCCACAAAAATAATAATATGAAACATATAGGTTGTTAGAAAATAATAAAGTAGTTTATTTACGGGCCGTAAATTTACTGTTTCATACACCACATTATTTTTGTTGTTTGTTTTGCTGTAATCCAAGCGTTATTGTAAAAAAGACAGAATCGATCTCGATAATAAAAATTAAAATACTGCTGATACACATCTTCGTTCATTTCTCCACGATTATATTACGCTGAAATCCTCAAAATTTAATTTTTATAGTCCTAAAAAATGTATCATTTTAACTAATTTTCGATAATGAATTCAATACTGTTATCAGAATTTGGTGTAATACTTCACGTTTTATGTACATACGATTTATTTACCAATAAATTCATAATCACTGTGAAATCAATATGTAAAAAAATCATTGTTTATGTGTTTTCATTTAAAATTTAGTTAAATCAACTAAATTTTTATTTATTCAAACAGATAAATTGAAATAAATTAATGCAATTTTATAATAACAGTTTCTTAAAGTGTAAATCACTGAAAATGTATTTAAAGTAACAGTTTTTACAATTTTAAATCATTAGAATTGTCCTACCTATAATTTTTTTTTTAATTTTGACAAACTTTTCGCTTGTACGTTTGACCAGTTTCTCTAAACAAACACCAATAATAGTCATCCATCATTTCAGGATCACTTTTTCCTTAGGACGAATGCTCCATGTAAGAATATCTGATGAAAACGTACTCCTCGCTCATGGCTAAAGAACCAAAATTTTTGGGAAAAAAGTCTAGGTGGGAGTGCAGGAAATGAATTTTTAATAACATCCTACATCCTAAACGTTTGTAGTTTTCCAACAGCTTATTAACCAAAAAAAAAAAATAGCTTTCATTGTCTAAAAAACCACCAACAACGTCTTTGAAGGACTTCTATGCAGGTCGTTCAAATTCGTTAATTTTATCGTCAAAGATTGAGTCCTTAAGCGGTTTCTTGATTTTTTCTTGATTTGCGAACCAATAAATATATCCTCCTTAAGTTTATCATCACTCAATTTAGGGAAACTTACTTTTAAATGATTAAAATGCTGGTCCATCTTTGTCTTGTGCCTTTACAAAATTTTTCATGAGTGAGTTTTATGTGAAGTGGCGGCGGTATCATTTTACCACTCTCAATTAATGATAAATGCTTTACGTATTTTTCACCAGCACAAAGTTCTCCCGCAATGACCAGTTCTTTACTTGGTGATTTTTGGAATCATGACTATCCCGATGACAAAGAAAACAACAATATTTCATAAACTCACTTTGTAAACCAAGAAGTAACGCAAAAACTTTCAGATCAGTGCAAACTTGTCACATATACAGTGTATGTTCTTTGTATTTTATTACTTATAATAATGGTGCCAGAGTTTCATACATTTCTTTCATATCAACTGCATGAGGTAATGGAATGGATGGCTGTTTGTGACCATTATGCAATAAAACTGCTTTCATACTAACTTCAAAGACGCCATTCTTCAGGAATTCTAAACTATTCCATCATTTCATCGACACCAATACACGCACAATGAATCTTTCATTGTAAAATTAGTTGAAAGAGTTTTACTTCGTCTTCTTAACGTAGTAACATTTGTTTTTCCTCTAAAAGACTCCACTGTTGTAGTCTAGACCCCAGAAGTTCTGCTTGCTGCTTTCATAGTTTTAATCGCTAAATCATTAAGTTTCATGTAGTTGAATTAAATGCGGAGATTTCTCATTAGATACAGGAAGAATTCTTCAATATATTTTACGTCGAAGCATAATTTGCTTTATTTTCAGATTGTTCTTCAAGCAGTGACGGATTAGATGGTGGTACAGGTAGAGGTAAATCCCCTCTGCTTGGTACCGGCTTTAGAGCTGAGGATACATCTGCATATTTTACGAAATTTCTGTTTTTGAATGAAAATCCAAATATAATTGTCATACAAAATCACAAGTTAGTGAAGTGATCCTTAGGTTCACGCCAAATCATCGGTACAGCAAGTGGCATCGCTCATCGTTTCCCCTTCAACCATTCAATTAGAGTTACTGAGCATGATATGCAAATAACTTGATGCACTTAGATTTTATCTTGATTCCGAGTGTACAATTAGAATAAGATGTATAAGCTGTTTTTATCTATACAGAAATAGTCTTTTTATTAGATTTAGACGTAAATTTACCACAGACATAACAAAAACTGTCTGGATGATTTGAACATCCTCGAGGTTTTACAGAAGCCATGTTGTAGTAAATAAAAACGAGAAAAATCACTTTTATATAATAAAGAATTAACGAAAATACATCAGAACACTAATAACTCTGTGAAACACAACACACAATATAGAGAAGTGAAGCTAAACTGAGTAAGATTTTAAAGCTCTGTAGTAGACAACAACAAATGTCTGTATGATTTCATCATACAGACAAGTTTGTTCGTGTCTAATTCTTATGATAACAGCGTATATATATATATATATATATATATATATTTTTTTTTTTCTTTATTAAGCATGTACGCATATTATTCTAAAGTAAAAATACAGAAACTATTCTTAATTGCAACTAGTAGTTGATCAAATTGATTTTATTTTAATAAAATTTTACAAATCTATGATTTACGTAAAACCTTTACGTGGTAACACAATTTCAATAGCATATTTGAAATCAGCACCCAAATTACAGTAAGAAAAGTTATGTTACATGTTAGATACAAATTTTGTGTTGACTAATGTTTCATTAAATAAAATTATGTTTTAGAACTACTTTTTATGGAGTTTGAAAGAGTACATTATTACCTAAAATTTTTTAAATAATATAACTAATAAAAATTTGTGTTATATCGAAGAAAAATATGTGAGAAAATAGAACGATGATAATAGAGCTACGTAAAATTTATTCCCATAAAGTTAGATTTTTTAATTTTCATCTTAAATTGCCCTTAGTGTTAGAATGTGGATTTCTTATCATTGTACACACAATATTTCCCTGGTAAAATATTCAAGAACTTTACTGTGTACATTGAGCAGTTCTTGAACGAAATGATAATATTAACTTCATTAAAAACAGTTGAATTAATTTTCCTTTAGAAATTGAGTATATAAGATCTGAGACGTTTATCCCCGCGAGTCTCTTTCAGTCACGAAATAACGAATAAGGTTAAATTAAACTTCTTTAAATAAGGAAACGATTATTTTTAAATATTACATTTAAAAAAATAAAAATAAATGTTTCCATTCGTAAATATTAAAATTTGTTTAACATCTTTTTTAAGAAGTTTATTTAATAGATAACATTTATTTCACACTTTCTGAGATAATAAAAAAATGTGTTCAATCCAATAATATTACAAAAAAATTATATATATTAAAATGACAAAGAAACTCCATCACTTAATGATTACAAAATAAATACTTAATGTTAGCTTTTCCCAGATTATGGTCGTATTTTATTGAATTTACAAAAAATTAATGTGACACCTCGTGAAGCAAATACTGGTACCGTATACCTAGTCACCAAAGCCTCTTTACAGATATCCTAAAGGTATGCAAGTGCGATGATAAATCATATTGTAAATTTGTACGTCTATGACCATAACGAAACTTTTTGAGGGAAGAAGTTCCCTGTAGCATCTTTACTGAGCCAGTACGAGTAAACAATAATCGAAATACCACTACTGTGTTTATTGTATACTAATATGTAGGTCACCAAGTCAAAGGTCGAAGAAATACAATTTCAGTTTGTAAATGACACGTTCACTCCTTATATAATGAATATCTACTCTCAGTGACAGTAGTAAGTCTGTCTGATATCTGCGTACATCAGGTACTACTTTCAGGCCATTACAGTAAAAAGAAATACTGAAAATGTTAATCAAGTAATATATTAATGCGTCCCTATCTTTCGTAAAACAATGAATTATTTTATGCCCTGTCTCTATCATGTGAGAGGATAGGATATATACTTAATTATCAATATAAATTTAATTGGTTCTAAATAATTATGTATTCTTTATAATATTTTGTTTGCATCAAATATTATTAGGTAACAAATGTGCAGAAAATATCATTCTACAAGAATTTTTCTGTTTTATTTAAGCTATCTGAAGGGTTGGAAACAAAATGAAGTGATTGCAATGCATATGCGTAAGAATATTTGTAGTCGACGCCTTGCAGGTATTCTATTTAAGTACAAAGCAATTTACTTATACATTATGGATTGTATCTGTCGCCTGGAAGGCACTTATGTAAAATGTTAAATGTTACTACTGAATACCATTAGTGGTTCCATTTTACTATTTTCAGAATTATATATAAAATTGCAATAAGGTAATGTTAGCTTCATCAAATTTTACCTTGAAGGCCCAAATATATAACAAAAAATTTCATTAAACTATTTCTAAATAGATTTGCAACCTAATAGAATAAAAAGAAGATAATTTTCGTTTTAAAGTTAACAACCTATTTTATACTGATCTTAAAGTTATAAAATCTGAATTAACCATTCATTCACACATATTTTATCACAAGTTGTAATATTTTTTCTTATTTATACAAAATTATAATTTCATATGCATATAAACTATGTTAAGTGTTGATTTAATGTGTTTATAAAATTGGTCAGAGAATTTTTATTCATTGACACGATCGAGATATTTCATAGCTTTCTTGATACGGTTTATAAATTTAAGCTATTTTTAAAAAAATAAAATATTATACACCTTTACGTGAGTGCGTTACAAAAGCATTAGCTATGAAATGTAACGATAAAATAGAAAGAATAATTTAATTTAATAAATAATAAAAATCTAAACATATTAATTTTTTTAAATTGTTTTGAACAATTAATTAATAAAACATTTTTTTACATTAATATTTTTGCGTAATATATTGCAATATGTAATAATACCCCATAGGATAGCCGTAATACGAATTACTTACATATAACAATTCGTTTTCAAATATAAGGTTATAGAATGAAAATAGACGGTTTAAAAATGTAAAAGCTTTTTTAAAACTAATAACATACATTAAGTGCAGTTAATAAAAATTCTAATATCCTCTTTGAATGACATGTTTTAGGTAAATATACATGGATGTAAAATTGCCTTTATTAAATAACTTTACTAAATACTGTATATAAATTCCCCCACGATAATTTAACAGTAGTTAAAAATATAAAAAATAATCTGAAAAACCGCAGGAAAATGGATAATATATAAATACAATCGTAATTTAATTTAATAATTAGATTTCAATGTAAATTAAAATAAATGGTTATAAAAGTAATCTAAAATATGAAATAAAATATTTCTATTTTATTCCATTCTGATTAAACATTTCATTTTTTTCAATACTGTTCACATACTCCTATGAATAATGGAAAAAATGAAATAATGTAAAATCCTGAAAGGAGAGCGCTCAAAAGCATCTAAAAAAAAAAATATTTTAAATGTAAAACTTGAGCGCACGCATTTTGATCGTTAAAAAATTTTCATCACAGATGAACAAGATATACTCGTACATATTAAAAAAAATAATTAAATGACAATTTTTCCTCCTTGAGCTCCCTGCTCCAAGAAATTTATAAATAAATAACAAATATTTACTATAAAAAAAAAACATTTATAACATTTTAATGGTTATAAATGTTTTACAGTAGATATAGAAGGATTGGTTCTATATTTAATTGTGATATATTTGTTTGTTCCCTTCTCTAGCTTCACTGATCCAACCAATTACAACCAATCTTTGGATAGTAACAGGTCTTTAGTCTTTAAGTAGCATACGCTATCTTGATCTAAGGCTGTCTTAGATTATCTTATCTAAAGAGGGAAGATAAAATTACACCATTTACACCATTACAAAATTAAAATTTACATATTTTAATGATGGTATTCCATAAAACGATAAAAAGAAAACCCTTTTTGCCTGTTGTGATTTTTCTCGAAAATTCATCGTTCTCGAGATATAAGGGAAACATCTACTCAGCAAAAGAAACGAAAACACATCTCGGCTAGCGCCCGCCTACACGCTGTATTTTGGTGGTATGCGCTGCAACATTAATGATAGAGTATGGCAGGACTGAACCTGTATGTACTGTACCTACTAACAGTATACAAGTTTTGCGATATCCCTCCCTCTCATCAAATACTGAATTTAATTAAAATAATAATTTTAATGAACCAATACACGCAAGTACGTTATCATTCATTAACATTCAAACTCCTATTTAATTAGCACAACGTTTCAAAAAAAAAAAAAATGGAAACAACAAAAAAATTGCTAAATAGAATAATTGTAAAAAAAATTATATTACTAATTTTTACTTACCTGTAAAAGCAAAGTTCATTACACCATTATTCAATGGAAACAAAGAAAGGAAAAGTTGTACAGCAAACATATTCACACACACGCGCGCGCTCGCGCTCACACACGCACACACACACACACACACTTACACACACACACACACATATATATATATATATATATATATATATATATATATATATATATGTGTGTGTGTGTGTGTGTGTGTGTGTGTGTGTGTAACAGATAGATTTGGATCATCGGTAGTTTTAAATTTTATTCATTATTCGCAAAAATATGGAAATTATTGTTTCCATATCTTTATTATATCTTACGTTTACCGATTTAAATTTAAATGCACCTGGAAAATCACTTTGGCAGATAAGTGCCATCGGTTCAAACGTTCAAGACAGAAAAAGTTAGAGGTCGGTAAATATCATAAAATCACTTCTTTTTAATAATATTACTTAAACATAAAAAGTAGAAGACACTAGAAATCGAAAAGAATATGTTTGAAAACAACTAATCCAAATATTGTACCCCTGCGTCAACAGTACATTTTTATTCAATTATTCTTAACACATGGTTGGTTACACTTACCAGAAACAATTGAGTTAACTTTCACCCAGAGGTCTTGGGTTCGAATCTCGGTCAGTTATGGTATTTTTCACACAAGCTACAAAACATCCTCTGAAGAATAATCTCATCCTCTGTAGAATAAATTACTTACCTGCGGGAAAAAAAAAAATTGAATTAATTTGATATTTACTTATTTCTTCCTTATGACAAAACAAAATGTAACCAACTTTGTGTGTGTGTGTGTGTGTGTGTGTGTGTGTGTGTAAAAATGTTATATTATATATTAAAAGAAAGTGTATTTATAACATGACAATCATGCTATTGTATAAAATTACATATGTCAAGACGTCAATTTGTTTATACGTACGTACATTGTTAATTTAAAATTAAAGAACAGTTTGATCGATATTAACAGGTGTTAATTGTATCAATAAACCAAAGGTTTATTGAAATATCAGGAATGCATTTACTCGAATATTTTTCCTAATTACTCCTTCATCCGGTAGGAAAAAATTCTAAACAGTGGTTGTCAAGTATTTTATAGCGTCATTTTTTTTTAATAATATGCAGCATAGATAATTAAATACAGCTAAATCGTACGATAAACCGTACAGTGAGTGAATCTTAAATATGTATAACAAGCCCAGTTACAATATTTCATTTATTTAAACCCAGTCCCTTGTACACGAGATATCAGATATTAATGGAAAACTTTTCGCAAAGAAATATACTCAACAAATATATTTGTTGAGTAAATATACGCTTTGAAAATATAATGAGACTTCCTTCCCGTCTGTAAATTTTCATTTATTTTAAATAATTTACTACTCGTTTGAAAACTGTACCGTATTTTCCACCAAAACATGTTCTTTTATTTTCAGTCTTCTTACATCAAAGCTTCTCCAGAAATTTCCGTAAAATTTTTCACTTGAAATTTATCTAATTGATCCGGATTCGAAATCACTAATAACGTCCTTAATATCGACAATGTTTTATTCCGTGGAAATTGTATCAACATTTCTTTAATAAACATCTCTGAAAGTTATAAATATTAGTTTTTTTCATTTTTTTAAAAGATATTTACTTCAATATTTATTTTCTGCCACATTTTTGGTTTTATTATCATTTTACCCCACTATATGGGCATATTGCAAAGGTCAGCTACGCAAGCTTAAATCTCTAAAATTTTGGACTAAAATTTTTGGAATCACTTCAATTACTTTTTTTATAAAAATTCAGTATTACATGATTTCTATGCCTTTCACTTCTCATTCTCGTTTTTCATGACCCATTTCTCGTTCTGATCTGCCGTTAGGTGGTGACATTTTGAAGGTAAAAATAGGTGAGAAAATAGTATAAAAAAAATTGTAGGTGATAAGTGTTGAAAAATAGTATTTGTAAAACTTAGAAATGGAGAATGAGTACTGAAAAATACTGTTTTAAACGTGGAAACGAAAATCGTAAAATTAACAACATAAGTGCAACAGAACGAATGGCACAGTATACTGTCCCTTCTACTGTATTAGTAATGGCCATCACTACTTCATACACTGTAAGTAGAACTATTGTACAACTTTGGGCTTAGGCTTATTAAAGTTTGAAGATTAAAACTTAATAAACAGGTAAACATACGAAAAATCATTACTATAACATATTTATGCTGTTTATAAAATATAATTCCATAAGTATAAGGAAACATAAAGTACAATTCGTATTTTAATTATTGTCTTTATAATATTGAATTTAAAATTACTTGTAATATTGAATTATCGTCCACAATAACGCAGACACAGCAAAACAATATGCCGTATAACGTTTATTACTCTGGATATCTATAATTTTTTCTTCCCCGGCGAATTTAGCTAGAATAAACTGTATTAAAAGGGAAAGTACGGTGATCATGTAAAAAATTAGGTATCGAGTTTTTTTACAGATCTTTATGTTTTAGGTTCCAACTATGTAATTTAGACCAAAAAACACATGTATATATTACGTATATATGTATTATGTATATTGTTTTGTGTGTTTGTATGTGTGTAAGTATTATGTAGGTACGTGTATCGCACTGCTTTTGGCCTTACATCTAAAGATTGACCAATCCGATTTTTATTCAAATTTGGCTCAAATATTTCTATTCTATTTGGCATTGATCATATTAATTTTTTTTCAAAATTCGTTAAGAGGGTGAAGGAATATCGGGGAAAAAACAATTTTTATTTCTTCAAGGGCTTTTTAAAGGAAACTTTATTAAAGAAAATTTGTTACAACAATGCACGTAATAAATATATTTAAAAAAATCTTTTTTTTCAAAAAATCAACCCCCATCTCTTGAAATTGAAATAAATATTTTTCGTATATCTCTCTTCGGTTTAAATATTTATTGAACGTTTATAATTCATATATAAATCTATTAATAAATGTCCACAATTTTTTTTTTTAATTATAGACCTTGGAATTAACATGAAGAAAAGCTTTTTTGAATTTTTTCTTTTTCTTATTTTAACCTTTACTGAAGTGTGTGTTTTAGAGAAAACTTTACTTAGCAAATTTGTTAAGATTACCTTACATATAAATATTTTTACAAAAGATTTCTTAAAATCTATTCCCCTCCTCTAAATAATATATATTCTTTGCCATAATTTTTTTTTTTATAATACTTTTAAAGTTTATATTAATTTTGATTTAAATTCACCTATAACAAAATAAAATATTATATTAACAAATAATTACGGAATTTAATAAATCATACACTTCAGCACGCACTACTTTCTGACAACTTAGGGTTCCAGTCATCATATAACTAATTACAAATACAGCGACATATTTGAAAGTAAAATCTGCAAAAGATAAATTCGTAATAGACTTAATTTCTAGTAGCGATAAACTTCCGTTCTGGATAAATTAAAATTATTTAGAAATTCATGAAACGAAAAAAGGAGAAAAGAATATTTTTTTTTTTATAAGAAATAAACGTGGAAAATAAACTGTACACTTCCTAAGCGATCAAATAAAAATAAAGGAATGAGTTTTGAATTGGTGAACTACGAAGGTAATAAAACTGTATTTTTATCACTATCGGAAATATTAATGAATCAGTCAAAATAATTCCCACCTTCGTCGGTCATAACTTACTTTTTACTGAATTTTCATGCAAAATTGCATGATCAATGCAATATAGTGGCAATATATTGTCTGATCAATATATTTGCCACCTAATAGAATAAAAAGAAGATAATTTTTGTTTTAAAGTTAACACCTATTTTATACTGATCTTAAAAATACAAAATATTAATACACCATTCATTCATGTAAGAGTATATTTTATCAGAAGTTGTAATATTTTTCTTATTTTTATAAAAATATAATTTTATATGCACATAAACTATATTAAGTATCGATTTAATATGTTTATAAAATTGGTCAAAGAATTTTTGTTCATTGACACGATCGAGATACTTCGTAGCTTTCTTGATACGGTTTATAAATTTAAGCTATTTTTAAAAAAAAATAAAATACCTTTACGTGAGTGTATTACAAAAGCATTAACTATGAAATGTAATAATTGATAAATTAGAATTAGAGTAAGTTAAGAATCTAAGAATTCGAGTAATTTAATAAAAAATAAAAATCTAAACATATATTTATTTTTAAATCATTTTGGACAATTATTTAATGAAATATTTTTGAATTTTTTATTGATCTGATATGGTTGTTATTACTTTTCAATACCGCGACTGGTCAAAGGATTTACCTATTTTGATTAGACAAAGTTTTACACTGTTCGACTGCTTGAACTGGTTAAGAAAATGGTTAAAGATCAATGTAATCTATTGCCCAAACGAATTAATATCAGAATATTTGGAAGAGTACCTTATTGGTGGAGGTGAATTTTAACTGGAATCGTAATAGATTATTGGCTCTTTCTGTTAGTGAGAAGTGGAGTCATTTATCATGGTTTGCTCATATTTCATTCTGTTTACACTCTATTCACTGTTATAAAATAGAAAGCTTTCGATACATATTCAATCGCATGATTACATGATTTTGAAACCAGTAATTGTTGGCATCTTAAATTTTTATTTATTTTTACGTGACTGCAAATCACGGCCGATAATATTTTCATCTAAACAACTATTACGATTTAAGTAAGCTATAATTTATGTTTTCCGTTTTAAATGGGTGGGTCAGATAAAAAGGACGTATTATTAAAAAAAAAACTGTTCGAAAATTTAAGAAAGAAGGGCTCTGGGAAACGAAATTTCACTTTAAATAATAATTTTAACAAAATTAATAAGTAATAATTTTGTTAAAATTATTATACTATTATATACTATATTATACTTAGCAGAGACTGGATACTGTAAAAATATGCTTGGAAATAAACAATTCGAAAAGCTACGATACGAAAAGCCAGCTGTATTAGCTTTTACACTGTTTTTACAACGTAACAGTGTTTATTACAGTGCTTTGTGTAACGTAACAGTAAACAATAACAGTTTACAGTTAATGGCTATCAGTATATTCCAACCAATTTGATACAGTGTTTTTCCAACAAAAATCAAAATATTGCTAATGTCATTCATTATTTCTAAATAAAGGTTTTATGAGATAACTAACTGATTTATTACAATATAACAAATTTTTACATAGAATAAATTAAAAAGAAATAATTTTTGCTCATATTAATAATTAAATCCAAACCTGAATTATCGTGTTATGTTTGTTTTAAGTCAGAACGCTCGATTTAAAAAAACTCACAATATCCAGTTATCCTTAGTAATTACCTTTAGAATTAACCTTTACAATTAGCGTTAACCTTTAGCATAAACTACATTAACGCCACATGTGAAGTGAAATTAAATACTTCACCGATTTCCAACGGATTGGTAACACTTCGGCCTTTTATCCGGAGGTAACGAGTTTGAATCCCGGTCAGGCATGGCATTCATCAAGCAGAAGAAAAATAAATAAATAAATTATATTGAAACTATCTAACAACAATTTTTTTATATTTTATATTTTAGTGTGTTACACCGTTTATAAATAAAATTTTAATAATATAAACAAATGACTTCAGATTTTATTTCAATCCAGAACCTTTTAAGATTGTAGAACTTTTAATTTCACTTATATACACACAGTCAGTCGCATAGTAACAAAAGAACCAGTAACATTACAGATTATATTCTGCTACTAAATAACTTATAATTTTTCTTTAAGTACAGATCACTAAATTAGGTAAAACAGTGTATCAACTGGTTAACGTATTAACTCTTACTTTAAGATTTCTTGTGGTTCTATTGAATTTTCCATCGTTTAATTAACATTAAGAATAAAGACAATCTGCCTTACTATAATATTATAATCATAATATTTTTCTTTCATTTGGTTCACCAAATTAAAATTATCTTATTATAAATATAAAATATTTTCTCTTTTTACATTAAATATAAGAAGATACATTTTTCACCTTCTTTTCTTTATAAATTTAAGTCAAATACTTTTACAATTACTTTTTTCTTTCACTCATTCTCACTACTTACAATTCATACATTACATCATGTCCCGTAAACTTTGTTGTAATAATGTGATTAACAACTTAATGTTTCAAAAGACGAAATAATAAACAATCACATCTAAGTTTCTCAACTGTACAAAAAACTTCTCAGTTGTGTTTTAATCACTTTTTCAAACGTATAACCGAGGCCAGTACTAAGTATCTAAAAATAGTTATGATTTACAAAATCCAAATTTTGTTTAAAACCGATTTCTTTATTAAAAACAGTCCCACGCATTCAGATCTTTTTATCTGTTCTGTAATAATCATATATAAAACCTTAATCGTTAATTATTGAATTCAATTTTGGACAATCAAATTCTAGAAATATTCTATAAATAATGAGAAATTTAAATACGATGATAATATGAAACGATATGTGGCATGAAAAACAGTCAAAACATATTTACGTATATGCAAAAGATATTACTTTAATTTTTAATATTTTAATCATTTTTTTAGAGCAGAATACTATTTCACGTAAATGAAAATTGATTCAAACCATATAACTTTTATTCAAATTTATTTTTATATTAGAGGGAATTTTCCATAGCAATATTAGTGTTTGTGCAGTAAAAGTTAAAATATAAATTATAAGCGTATAAATTAATGAAATAGTTATAGGAATAATGTAATAATGTAATAGGATTATAATAATGTGTATAATATGTATAATAATTATAATGTGTATAATGTAATAGGATTACACAGGAATATACAGATTATAATAGAATACATACTTGCATCAGATTAAATAATGATGACAAAATATTTAAACACAATTATTTTCCCGATTTCTGAGCAACTTGCATAACAAAAAACTAAGTTTTAACATACCTATCTAATATCTACTAACATTTGTAAACCGGATTCTTCTCAAGAAATTAAGAAACAGAATATAAAAACAGAATTAATATATAACAATTTAAAATAATATAATGTTTTTATAGTAAGAATTATATAGCTCATTATATCCATGTACCTAAACTATCTTGCGATTATTGCAATTTGTAATTTTTTTTTTTTTAATATTGCAAACAGTTAAATTTTTAAGAATCAAAAAATTAGTACCCCTTTAAGGGAAGAAAACACTATAAAAAAATACGTATACGGACGCACACGTGTGTGTGTGTGTGTGAGTATATGTAAATAGTAAATGATTTTGAATTAATGAATTAAGAGCGTACAATATTTCATTTATCTTTTTCAGAAACTTTACTTTGGTAACTAATTTTTACTTTGGTAACGGTTTGTAGGATCCTACCTTTATTTTAAAGGATGATGTGAGTAGGTTATTCGGTCACAGAATTGGAATTTTGCAGAAAAATAATACTAACACTTTGTGCACCAGTTGTAATATTACATCGACAGTGATTTTCTGAAAAATATCAGGAACATAACGCAATTTTGTTTTTTATTTTGCGATCGTTTTGGAAAATGAGTCTGTTGCTGATGATGAGATTTCGGCCTTTATGAATTAAAAATCTGAAATTGATGAAGATCATATTTATAGATTATTTATATATGAAATTCCAAAATATCACCGAATTATTATATTATCAAATTATTTTTTGATTTGTCAAAAAGTATTTCTTTACTCCTTACCTAAAAATGTAATGTATTCCGGTTAATGTATTTGTATTATACGAATTTAAAAAAGAAGTTCTGGTCACAATGTTACTATAAAGAGACATATTCCGAGAATGACAAATCACTCACCTCATGGGAAGCTGAGTGAAACTGTTTTCCCTTGAAACTCAGCTTCAAGGAAAAAATAACTTAGTATGATCTAATCGGCACCACTTTTCATTGATCGTACGATAAAGCAACATCTGTGCGGAGCGAATGAAAAGTACTACTTTATTGTCCAAATCATCACATAATACTTATGATGTTATAAAAAAAATTAAATTACGATAAATTGGATTCCATTATATTAGTCAGTTACTACTACCAACTGAGTTCCTTCATAACCTTATAAACAGGTACTGAAAAGAAAAGAACAGTGACTTATAATACTCGTATGTTAAGCCCAAGCTGAAAAATTTGATCCTGGAAACATCAGATTATCACCCGATTACTAAAATAGATCAACCAGTATATTTACAAATATGTTACCAATTGTAAAACAAAAGTAAGTTTAAGCGAGGGTCTGTGTGTCAGTACTTTTTGCTGTGAAAACTGCATTAAGGTAAAATTTATTTATTACCATTAAGAGATGTGTCGTGGTAGAGAGAGAGAGAGAGAGAGAGTGAGAGAGAAATTCGTTTGAATATTAATTTCTCTTTAAATGAGATTTATTTCTTTTTCAAAGGAATTGATACAACTCAGTAACATTAATTTTAACAGAATGAACATAGTTTTTTGTATAGCTGAATATCATCTAGATTTTTCGTAAGATTTGGCGTGCTGATTTGTGGTCATATATTGGCTGACTGACGAAGGCAACAGAAAACAATCTGACTATCAGTATTCTCAAGTAAACCATTCGTGGTATATTTATTATTCTTGAAAATGGCTATTTTATATTTTAGATTAGCTTATGATTCACCTACTAAGAACACTAATTACCGATACTATTATGACAGAACACGTTAAATACAAGAGAAACTTTGATAAATGGTTATTGAGATAAACAGAAAACGCTCAAAAAAAATTTTATAAAAAAATGAGAATTTAACATTAGGCACTCATTTGACTGATAAACAAACACCAGTAACATGGGGATATATATATATTTGTATGTATGTGTGCGTGAGTACGTGTGTATGCACACGCGTAAACAGATTTCAGGTGCAATTTTTTTAGTATTTATTTCAATTGTAATTCTTTAGGTTATGGACCATATGAAAACAAACAAAACACAACCAATAAGAAAAAAGAAGTAAGGATAAACTCACTCGACGTTTAGCCTTAAATTCTCTGCAAATGTAAACACACGAGTGTGTGTTTACAAACTATAAATTGATAAAACTTAAATAGAAAGTGCTTTTGATAAATACGTGTTTAAATGATTTACATATTCAATAATCTGCTGATTGCAAGTAGGGTTTCCTCTCGTCTAACGAGCTATCTTTTAATTAGCATTTAAAAAGGGAAAAAACCGCCATATTAACAAACTGAATACATAATAATTTTTTTTAGTTTTTTTTTATTGAAATTGAATGTCATATACAAAATAGTAGTCCAAACAAACTTTCAATTTAATATCAGGTACTTCGAGTACAACAAAACGTTTTGAATAAATTAAATTCAGCTTTTAGGGAAAAACTTCAATAGAGAGAAGTATACAATATGTTATTTCTGACCAAGCAAAATTTATTTATGACTAAAAGGATTACCGTTAGAGAAATTATGTACAATAACAAACATTTGCTCGCAAGTTAAGCTCTACTGTTCGCATAATAAATATAGAAATTTGGATAATTTAATAGCTATTTAATTATATTAAGAAATTTCAATTTAAAAATTGATAAAAAATCAGTCAGATCGGTACAACTGTTCTTGAATTTTAAGCGATCGTTGTTGTATACATTTAAAAACAAACATACCATGGACATTACCCATTATTAGGGACGAATACTATTGATTTATTAGGTTATATACATGAGGAACTTTATGTAAAAAGTCTGTTACGTAAAAAAATGTTATTTAAAAAAATTTAATTTTAACGCAAAAATGTAAGATAATGAGACATAAACTATTAAAAGAAAAACAATAATAATAATAATAATAATAATAATAATAATAATGAACAAATGATAAGATAAAGTTTCAATCCAAAACAAAAGAGTTTTAGAATATTAAAACTGGAGAAGCTTTGATTTTTCACCAAAGATATCTACAATAAAAAAAAACTCATCGAGATCGTGAAATTAAGTCATTACAACTGTAGTAAGACCAGTAATCTTATTAGAGAAAACATTTCACCTAACCAATATCGAAAACTTGCTCAAGATCAAAAGAAGGTTACTAACGAAAATCCATGGTCCAAAAGTAACAGAGGAAGGATACAGGATGAAATCTAACTAGGAAATCTATAGAAATCAAGAAGACCTAGAAACAACCATAAGGAAAAGAAGAGTAAGTCTCTTGGGATCGAAACAGATTTTTATGGACGAAAATAGATAAAAAATAAATCTTTGACAAGCTCTGGAACACGGAAACCAAATCAAATTACCTGAAACAGATGAAAGAGGACTTCCAAAGGATAGGCCTGAAAGAAGAGGACTGTTACGATAGTGATAGTTTCCGAATAATAATTTGCAGTACGAAAGTTCTTGTGGCAGAAAGAAGAAGGACAGGAAGAAAATGGTCAGATGATCAAAATCGAAGCCGTTCAAAAACAATTAGAAACGCTTGGAAGAACAGAGAAGAAGATAGATAGATAGAAGCCTTATTTGCGTGATCCTAAGTTGGCATTTTTGCATAAAAAGAAAAAAATTAACAAATGATTAGATCAATGAAAATACTGCGATTATTTACCGATTTACAATTTGTAAGACGACATGTTAAATTTAATATTTATTACGAACAGAAGTATTTTTATGTTAGCGTCAAGGTGATGTATATTATTGAACGAATTTTACAAAATATGCTACATAAAATTACATTGGTTTTGCTGTAATAAACACATTTTTCTAATGTATGTTTTTGTTCTTTTTCTTTATTTATTTTTATTTTTCTGCTAAAGAAATAAGCAAATTAATACTAAACGACAAGCCTCTTTGTTAATCTACTTACTAATCGCACTCACAGTAATTGCTATGAATTTAGGTAACAAGATACTTTAGCGACAAAAATCGAAACAATATCAACCGTAATATAATTGATAACATTAATAAAACATTGCAGTTAACAATTTTAATAATTTCTTTATCACAGTAATTGTAAGCTTAGCTTATGTGAAAATATTTTTAATTGCTGTATATCAGGAAGGAATAATTTTTCTCTTCAACTTAATAAGATTAAACTTTAACTAAGACATAATATCATATATCTGGTTCTACTTTGTTTTAATAACATGTTCAAATTAAGTGTATAAATTTGAATCTTGATACCAATCATGGTAATTTCATAGCAGTGCTTAAGTAAGACTCTAATAACTTGTAAGCACTGAAGAATTACTTAATAAATAAATTAAACGTTCTCACGTAAAAAAATATTAAATTAGACATCCTTTATTAAAGCTGTCTCTTTTACGTTTGTAAAGAATGAAGTGGAATTTTTTTTTTAAGTGGAATATTACGTAGCGAAAAAGTTACTGAGAAATATAAAAAACAATAACCATTAAAAGCGTAATCACGTCCAAATAAATGTTGTTATTAGCAATTAAACAGTGTTGTTTACAAATGTGTTAGAATTTTAAATTTAGAAGTCTTCATTAAAACAGTCACGTCATTATTCAAATGGGATCCACACGTTGCTTGATCATGAAAATGGAAATCTATTGTTCATCAAGCATGTGTTACATCCTAATATTTTGCCAGACTAGGTATCTATATTTACGATCAGTGTCCAGAAAATAGAAAAGAGAACTGATTAGTATAGTAGTATTAACATTAAATTGACTAGATTTAGAGAACGCCCTATTAACCTGCAAACAGTGTTGTCTGGGCCGGTAAGAATTTGTAAGTCTAATTAAAATAAATACAGTTAAATAAATATATATAATTAATGGTAATAATTAAAGTTAATAAATATCACAAATATTTTACTTAAATAATTTCACAAAATATTTCAAAACTTCAGTGATGTAATAATTTACCTACGAGTATATGATAATATGTGTTTCATTTTGATGCGCTTATACGCAAAAGTGATTTCCTATTTTTAAGAAATTATATAGTAGGTTGGTTATTATAAGGCAAATTGTAATATAATAATTTTTCACAAATGTTCCGCCTCAATACGACGGCCAGTAGAGCTTTAACCCTTATAAACTAAAAGAGAGCGGCTTAAAGACTGATCTAATAAATCTTTTTAAGTATCTTCCGTTATAATAAAACACCAACTTGTAGGTGTTCTTTGTACATATGAACATTTTTGTTTATTTTTCATAAATAATGTAATCACAGCAAGGAAATATGGTGGAAGTATATTCTTGACAGCGATCAGTCAGATACGTCGAATTTTATTGGAAACAGTGGTTAACTAACATAGCTAATGCAATAAGACTATTGTGATTGGCTAAACCTTCCGCGAGCACTACGATCATATTGCGTTGTTAAATTCATTAAAAAATGAGTGAGATCTATCGTATTCTAATTTCTGGTTACATAACTGACCGAAAGAAACAAGGTCTTTTACCACTTATTCGATCTTTTAGTACTCGTCTCGATCGTTTATGTGTTTATGACCGGTCTCGTCAAACGTGTTTCTGACTTTTAAGAAACCAACCAACCTACCGTGGCCGCAGCAGAACATTTGATCTCCCGTCCTATCTTAACGCGATCTATTTCTGACATTACATATCATTTCCAATCGGTCTCTCAGATACCGTGCATTAATTACTTCTGTTTCACGTTTTACACCAATTGTATGCCTAAAATTTGTTTCTAAGACTGTTCTCTTACAGATGCACATATTGTGTTTTTGTGTTTATACGTTACCAAATACAAACAACTTGTTATTTCGGTTATTTTATGATATCTTGGCCTTCGATAAATTTATCTTTTACTTTTCACACGAGTACGTTATTTACAGAGAAATTATAAAAGATTTATTATAAACACAAAAAATTGACCGCAAGTATAACCGAAATCAGAAATAATTCCTCGATAGTTATCAGTATTTGGCATCAGATTTCCCAGGAACTGGTATTTATGATACTGCTTGTACAGTAAATTTATTTTTACGGTAGCTAAATGTTTCATAATTGATTACTAAGGAGAATTCTATTTAATTTTTATTTATCTTAATTGTCACTTTAATTAAGCAACTCCTTTGCGGATCACAAATTGTTAAACTCAGTAACAAGGAGTTAGTTTTGTTTACAAAACTGCTTGTATATGGTGCTGTATATGCTAAAAATTAGTTAACTACACGATAAGAAAAATTAATTAACCTAAAAAAAAATTAGAGATTTTAAACCGTAAGCCCTGTGTGCGTAATTGGTGATTATTCATCACCAATTACGGCTCAATCGAAAGGCTGGAGATCAAACAAAGAATATTCCTAAGGAAATCCTAGACCCCCAAATTCCAAAACAACAAACTAATCCACATCAAAAACGAAACCCTGTACTAAAAAGAAAAACAGAAAAACTGCCAGATACAATGAAAAAAAGAAGAATCGACTCCTATGGACACATCCTCAGAATGAATGCAGAGCAGCCAAACAAACCTTTGTTTATTTTCACAAAAAAACAAATCAGATTAGTTCAGCCAGACAGAAAAGGATTTAATGGCACTTCAAATCACAGAAAGCATGCTCCTGGACAAAACTACCAAAACAATCACCAAGGATAAAGTTCCAAGCAAAAACTAAAAGTAAGATTCAATTCTCTGAAGAAAGGAAAATGAAACAATATTGGGCTAAAAGAGAGGTACAGAACACACAAACGTTGATTGGTCCAAAGTACCTCCAAGTCGGGTGAAACGAAAAAAGTCAGATATTCTTGCATTTTCATAAACAAAGTTTTATTTAAATAATTCCCATGGACTGTAAATTTAACAACCTGATTTAATATCGTACATAATATTTTAATCGCTTCTAATTTATACTATATGGTAAAATAATGATGCAATTTAATGTTCTATGATGTAATTGATTAATTTTATTAAATAAGCTAGCTGAAGAAAAATTACAGGTCTTTAAAACATTAGCAATAATTTATTACACACTAAATATAACAAAATCATAATTTTATAAATTACTGTTAAACTGTTTAATTAATAATTTTGTTATTAAAATAAATATTACCGTTAATCATAAACAATTAAATAACACTATACTAAAATTAAACTAAGGTAATAAATGTAAATGTTGAAAGCAGTCATACAATGAGTAGTCATAGTATTCTGATTGCAGAAAACAAATTCTTTACTTCTATATGAAATGTTTCTTGCACTTCGGAACCCTCGAACAAAGTTCTGCCTCTCAGTTTACATCTAAATTCCGAAAATTATTACACATGATTTCGTCCAAGAGATTGAATTTTGAGCTAAATGACTGACATCCAAGTATAAATTGTTTACGAAGGGTTCTGAGGCACATTAAAAATACAGCGTTATTATGTTCGGATTATGAAAAAGCAGATTATTCTTGCTAATTAAAAAAAGGTATACCAATGAAAATCTAATTAAATTTCTTTGGGTTATTTTACATAAACTTCAATAGCGATTCTTTCAGACCGTTATTAATAAAAATTTTCAGGAAATGGACTGGAGTAAAATAAATCGAAATTGTATTAACGTGAATTGTCTGTAATGAATATTTCTAAATAACAGCCGGTAATATGAAACGTTTGAAGTTGAAAAAAGTTATTTTAAATTTTTTCAGGATATTTTTTTAAATTTTAAACTGTGTGTAACAATTTAGTTAGTATTCTATACAAAAATAACCATATTAACTTTAATGAATAATTAATTAAATATTAATCTACGCCTCCTCAATAAAGGTAATCTAAACAGCCTGAATTTTTATTATAATTATTTTTTTCCAACCATTAATCTGTTTTCTCTTTCACTGAGAATTGTAGCATATTTTTGTGAAGACCATAATTCTGTACATAACATTCGTTTGTTTAAATGTTGTTTTATTACGTTACACTTCTTTCAATAACGACCTTCAAAATTGGAAGATTGGTTATACAATGTTTATGTATTTAAGGTAACAAACAGAAAGCGGTTTTTCTTAACATTAGTTAAAAAACAAGATTTATAATTTTAATTATTTCTTCTAATTAAACCTGTGCGTCCCAACGCAAGTATCAGTTCCTGCTAGAGGAAATATGATGATTCAATTTAATTATATTTAATAGAATACTTACCATATCCAACAATGCTTAAATTAATAATTACTTTTTTGAATATTATACGTATTAAATTTTTCATATTCAGATTATTTCTCATTACACACGATAGTAATAAATGCGATTAAAACTGTACATTTTAAACAGAATATTTAGAAGACATAAGTAATAAAAAACGTGAAAAATGTTTATTTCTTCCATAATCCTGATTATTGAACCTTTAATATTATTATTATACGATTAGTTTAACTACAAAGCTCTTTCCAGCTAATATTACAAATTATCAAAAATTGTTCAGGATATGATATTGCTATCTACAATAAACATCCGGGCGTTTCTATTAAATACCCATAATATACAAAATCTAGGAAGATATATTCGATTCCGGTAGTTAAAAAACGTGTTGATAATACAATTATTAGCCCGGAACGGAGGAGTTCGCTTTTCATCAAATAAATATTTGAAAATATTGATATTTTATCGAATCTAAATAATTATTTTTCGTACTCTGCAGAAATATTATAATAATTATTAATGGTATTAATACTCCTATATTACATATCATGAAAGAACATTTTATTTTACTATCTCAAACCTTGACATATAACAACAGACCCGGCGAAAAATGGATATGTTGGCTCATTGCTCGTGTTATAGACAACATTTTTTACTAAAACTTAATATTATGGAATCATATTTGAGAGTTAATAACTTAAAAAAATATATATATAATTTTTTTATCGAGGCAAAGCATCTGAATAAAATAAAAACGTGAAGTTTACGTGGATATCTGAACGGTTTAAAGTTCTGAAACAAAATAAATTTTCTCATTAAATATAAAGGTAATCTTTCTGCTAAGCTTATTATAAATTCGTGTAATCTAGATTAAAAACGCCTTATAAGCGCAACAATTTTAATCAGGTTAGCATTTCAGCAACAAGCAACAAAAAATGAAAACGTGCAGTCCGTTCCATCCACCTGATGAACATGGTTTAAATACTTAATACGTTTCTCCCTTTAATTAGTGGCACACAAAAACCGATATTTGTTTTATAAATCAGTCTAGAGAACAAAGGCAAGTCATATACCTTCCGGGCAAAGGTATACGAATACCAACTATAAGAGCCTATCTACTCAGACCTTTTAAAGCCCGACTTCAATGTAATCTATATTCAAAGGTACAATTTTCAATGTAAGAGAAAGATTTTTAAACATTGTAAATTAAAAGAAATGTTAAAAACTGTGTTTTTTAATGAAAACATTTATTATGAATTAATTTTATCTGTAAGAGGTAATATATCAGTATTTATGATTTCTTCCAAATTACTGGCAGGAATTTCATCAATACCAAAATGTATATTTATTACTTTTTATATTTCAATATAAGATTTATTTTTTTATCAACCGAGAGGTAAAAGTACTGATTCATGAACAACTCAACATGGAAACGCTCTGTTAAAAATGAACCAATATTATTGCTGTCGGAAATAGTAATAAAACTTTTATTAAACTCATGAGTTACCTAAAGGAGATATAAAATGGAATCATGCATGCATATATGTACAAATTACGCTGTTTTATTTATGCCAATATGGTCAGATTTCTATAAATATGATGATATATGTCTTTAAAACTTTAGTGCAAATATACATAACCAGAATTAGCGCAAAAGCACTGTCAAGCAGCACAGCTTTACGTTAACAGAAATACTCGTTCACTGCGAAATATGTTGGAGGGAAAGTGCCAAAACCATGAATAGCCAGATATTCGAAATTTGTTTTGTCCTCCCTTCTGTACAGGATACTAGTTACATAAAACTTAAACTAGAACTGATGATAGATGATATAATAAGCATACCACTATTTGTAAATACAGTCAATTAACAACTGATCTGGCAATTTTACAGAATTATTTGACGTTTACTGTTTTAGATAATAAGTTAGCATCTCTAATTATTCGATTGGCAATAATCAATCCAACAACATATTACCATGCTTATTAAATCAAACACAACAAACAGTTATTGACGTTTTTCATTGTTTATTACTTTAAATATTGATATTAATTATGTCAAATAAATAATTATTGACAGTATAATTGAATTCATATATTTCGTAAATCAAGTTCGTAACTAAGAAACGTTATTACAAACGGTTTGAAATGCTAAAAAAATGAAAAATGTCTGGGTGGTTATTATAAACATAAAATTACATTCATAATTGTTCATTTATTTTTTTAATATAAAACTTCTGTAGTTTAATTAGAAAGAATATTGACAGCAAACGGAAAAAAATGAACTAAAAACTTACAAATGCAGCAAAACACCTTATTAGAATACAGAAAAAACAATGGAGAAAGCACAGATAAAAATTCCATACTTCCTCATTCCGTGTAGACTAACAGCAAGCTAAAGAATATTTTTAAAATCACAACTTTAATGTTACTCTGGCTACGATTAGGAAATTGGTCTCTGTACTTGAAAAGATAAAACTGAACCCGTCAAATAAGCGGGAATTTATAAATTGATTTACGAATCAATCATAAATAACTGACTTATAATTATAACTTCTAAGTTATAATTAGTTATTTATAACAAAGTTAAAAATATTAACTTTACCATACAATGCATAATATACGACGAGGCTTGAAGACGGAATCGGAAGTGGGATGACGTAGTAAAGGAAACACTCTTTGGGATTGCTGCCGAATCCAAATTACAGTACCCTCAGAGATAACAGCAGAGAATATCCATTCCTAGATCGTAAAAAAAAGGCCTTATACCGTTCTGAACGAACCATCGTAAAATGTATGGTTAGAGCCAGACTGGCCGGGACCCTCACAAATGCATGTTTGTCCTTTTTTTAAGTGTTGAACGGGATTTGACTTAACTTAAGAAAATTGAGGTCGCCGGAAAATTTTACGGCAAGTTGAGAAAGTTGTGACAGTAACTGAGATAAGTTATGGCATAAGGTAAACTATGGGAATATAATTTATTTTTTATTTTTTTGAAAACTGGAAGAATTCTTAGAAGTTAAGTAAACGATATGTAATTTTGTAATATACTCGGAATTGTTAAACCGATTTTTTTTACATACCACCGATCTTTTCTCGCGTTTATGCGAATGTCACCGCGTCATGAGGAATTAATTTTATTTTTTTTTAAACTGACTTAAAAGGTAAAATCATCATCACATCGTCTTCTATTCTCATGTTTGTTGTTCTGATAAATGAACAAAATTTGGATTTGGGATATTACTGTCGAACGGGAAAATTCCCATTTTTTTTCTTCATTTCAGGTATTGCTGAAACGACAACGGCAATCACAATGACAAGGACACCTTTCTTCCCCTCGCGGTCCTTTCAAACTCTTTCTGGATATACATGTGTCCGAAAGAAAATGAAAATTTTGATGTAAAAATGATGTGAAAATTTTGATGTAAAAATTTTGAAGTAAAATTAAAATTTTAAATTTGATGTATGTTCTGTCATTAAACTTTATTATGCGATCGCTACAACCTGGCGTACGCGTTAATTTTAACTTTAAATGTAGTAAACTTGTTTCCTCTTTACTCAAGTAAAGAAGAAGTAGACCGTAAATAGAAGCAAAAGATCGAGTAGAATTGCGCTATTTGCCCGATATGAAGAATAAAGAAACGTGTACTCTCCTCTATGATGTCCTTTTCAAAGCTCACGATACTTTTAAGGTAAATAGTTGTATTTAATTACAACCAACAAATACGGAGAATTAAGAAGCAAAAAGATCGTCTCTCTAATAATGGAGATAATGAATTCCAGAAAGTATTAGCACCGAAAGATCTTCAGAGGACTGAAAGAAAACTGTGCCGGAAGAAAGACGCAATTTTTACGATTCTTCAAAGGTTAAACTCATAATATTCAAGATTCATGATCTAATAGGTTCAGAACGCAATAGAAATCCTTCCGTACTTAAATAAACAAATCTAATAAACACTTGCCGACAATAAAAATAAACTACTCGTTCGCCTAAGAAGAAAGATCCAGCGGCAACGGGTTAAAGTTCAGGCTCTGCAAAATTTTAAAAGGAATAAATCTTCCCTCGATATACATGCGTTCCATTCCATTGATTTATAAATGCAATAATAGCAATTTAAGATAGTTTAGGACAAACTAAAAGAAAAATTGAATCTAGAATAATGGAATTATAAATGCAAAATATTCGAAAATCTGCTGTAGCCTTTATTGCCTAGAAACTAGTTACCAAATTATGTTATCAGAAACAACGGTTTTAAATTTTAGTTTATGAAAAGGAATTATACTTTTGAAAAACCTATTTTAATGGTAACGTAACAGATACTTCATTGTTGATAAAAGATAAACCAGTATACAACAGCCTATTTGAAATTTAAATTTGTAAAGAATCAGTTTGTAAAAGTTTTCAATTATGAGAACATTAAACTGTTTTCGTTTTCCTATCCCTTAATTTTTTTTATGGTTAGGATTATCTTTCTAATTGGTTTAATATTCTTGGTGTCTTTTTCTTTCTTGAGATAATTTTATCTACCCAACTTATAGAAAGAATTGTCTACTAAGAGGTGGTGGGCAATCTGAATGAATTGAGGTTTAAATGGTTTAGCTATTTTTGAACTAGATTTACGCTTTTATATATAAGAAAATATATATATATTTAAAATACTTATATACACAAAAAAATATATATACTTTGTTTATTTTAATTCAAAATTCCCGGCTAAAATACTTATTTCATAGAGTTTAATAAATACTCTATTACTCAATTAATGATCAATTTCTCAATCAGTACACTGATTACTCATCAGTATACTGACAACTAGCAATCAGACATGACTGTTTAATAATTTAATTCTTTAACTTTATTTTATAATATATTTTATCTGACGATGGTCTAAGGTCTGAAAGATCTTAAGAAGTTCAAAATTAATTACTGGTAAGGTGGATTTGTACTTTTTAATAATGTTTATTTCTTTATTTTCAGATTTTTATACTTTTTACTTATCTTTTATCTATATTTTTCTAAACTGGCTGTTGAAGATTATCTAATAACCAACTAGGTTCAGGTTTCAAGTAAATTTTTTTGTAAACGGTTTTTGGAGCGTTAACGTTGTTTTCCAAATTATAACTCTAGATATTATTTTATTCATTAAATATTTTAATAAAACATTTTATTTTTATTTTTAAATTTTTCATTATTTTTAAAAACTAAACGAATGAAAGCATTATTTATACGAAAATAAGTAAAAATTTTCGATTATACGTAATTCGTTTAATCCCTTCATAATAATTTAACAAACATTTTTTTTACCTGCTTTAGTCAGAAAAAGTAATCCTGTAAAATTACAAAGTAAATTTTTAATTACAGAATGCAAAATTAAACGGATGTAAGCAATCAAGTGTGAAGTTAACTTTACTATTTTCCTTATTAAATACTGTCAAGTAAGAAATGTTCTAAATTATCTCACAACAGCTTACAGAGATTAACAATCTGTTTAGGAATTGTAGCATTCGAGAGAAGGATTTTGTTATGTATTAGGAAATGACGTCGGTAGACTAAATAGGTCAAACTATATAGGTGGATAACAAACAGACTGTGTTGATCGTTTGCCGCTTAGATCTAAATGACATGTATCGGAGCTATTAGAACCTTTTGTAATTAATAAAATATCTATTCTAGATAACTAGATACTCTAATAAAAAGAAGGTTTCTTTAGGATAAAGTGTTTTAAATCTATATAATACAATAAAAGATTTTTTAGAGTTTCAAGCAGGGTAAATTAATGAACTTACAATTGAAATTGGGCGGTCTTGTGATTATAAAGATGGATGAGTTTCCACTAATTAATGGAGTTAGATTCATGTTATAGCAGAATTATTTACTTAAATTAGTAAAATGTATATTTACTAAAGCATTTCAGAAGCATTCTTAGCTAAGCTATTTTAGAGGCATACTGAAATCCAGCAGCTAAAGAATTAGGCCTAACAGTCCAGGTCTTTAATCCTAATTTGAAAATATAACACAAAAATCTATTCTTCAACAACAAGAGAAAAATAAAGTAAAACAAAGGAACACCGGAAATATAGATTAAATAATAAACTTAATCTTTTTTAAATTAACATACTAAAAAGCCAGTTCGGTATTTTCTCAGAAAGACAGTCTCCCAAACGGGTCGATTATGATGTAGTATGCTGCTTGGAAGATAACAGAGAAGGGGACCAATAACAGAGCGTGCGCCGTTTAGATTTTTTGAACGGTAATTTGTTCCTAAATGCACTCTCACACACCCTCCTCAGCCACCTTCTGTGTTTCTCTTTCACTTCCTGTATTCCAGTTATCAATTCGACTGATTTTTAATAGACAATTGAACCAAACGTAATAAAATTGACTAATAAAACAGAATTCAATAAAATAATTAAATAATTACATAAATAAATAATCGTGCAGGTAAATACACAACAAGCATTTAATAATATAAGATCAAAATAACATGTATTCATTTTCATAATAAACTATAAACATTACGTCTAATCAATTTTTTTCTATAATATTTAATTAATCCGACACTTCTACGCACTAAAATATTATTATTAAGATTTATCTTTTATGTAATCACTGAATTGATAATAATAATAGTAATTAAAATTCATGTTACGAGATTTTTTGTTAAATATTGACAAGTTACAAAATGTGTACAGAAGAAATGTAGGTCTACTAAGTTATTAAGGACGTTTTCTGCAATCTGTAACTGTAAAACATTTAAAATTTAATTTGTAAATAATGAAACAGATTCTAAATCGTATTATCTTAAAACTACGATAAAATTCTTCAAAACCTTTTAATATTTCATACAGAGTTCAACGAATCCACCTTTACAGATGTGCCAGAAATGCAGACGATATTACTTTTCTTGTGATACACCTGTGATAATCTCACAAACCATCAGTTTTAAGGCAATTACGATTTTTTAGTTCCCTAAGATCAGTAGAGAGTGGAGATACAAACCGTATGACCTTAACCGTAAAACCGTAAGGTTATTCCTTCACAAATAACTTTATTAAAAAATCGCATACTGTTAAATCCTATGATTAGGATGACTTAGGATTAACATATTAATTATGATCTGTAAAAACACTTTCAGCTTTGGCGAGTTTCATAGATGTCATTAAAGACTTCTATGAGAACGGAGGATTTTTAGTCCCCCGATTGGTCCGCGATTCAGTCTCACTCATACAATTACTTGAGTGATTTTACAAAACTTTCCTGCAATTTGATACAAAATAAATATTCAATTCTGTATCATCTATAATCAGATATTACAATCCCAAGTTTTATATACCTTAACAATCATTTAAAAAGAATGTCTCAAACTACTGGTTACGATATTCTGAGCGGTGGTAAGCTTAAACCTGTAGTGGATTTGAGGAGACTATATGAACGGACACAGTCTACACGATCCGCGGCTCTTCACTAGGATTTGGAACAGTTCACAACCAACCTTCATCCAAAATTTTTCATACGAATTCATAGCTCTATTGAATACAAGTAGATTCTTATAACATAATACAAGTTAATTTTTAAATAAATGTAATCATAAATAAATAATTTTATTTTAAAAGTTAATTTGTATATTATAATATAATTTTTCTGAGATATATTAAACATTATTAATACTATTTGAAATATTAAAGGCTTCAAAAAGTAAATTTCCCTCAGGATTCTCATTTCGAGAGTGCCAAAATTTATGAACTCGAAGCCTGTCTCCGGAGGCTTTATGTTACAGTCATTCTTGTAACTATACAGAGGTTGCATAATTGGATAACATACACATATAAATTACATACAGAAACATTATTTACTTTTGAAAATTAACATTACATTCTAGCTCAAAACAATATTAAAGCACCTTTAATGCTGCTTGTGCTTATGTATATATAATGCATTTACAATTACAAACTGTAAACATATAACAGCTCTGACAGTTTTTCCTTCAATTAAATTCCCTTCCAGAATTTTATGCATACCTGGATATGTAAATTACTATTTTATTTCTACGCTCTAGTAATTCTCTACTTTACAAAAACCAAAAATTATAAATACTAAAAGAAAATAATAATTATTATTACTATTATTATCCGAAAAAGCCTGAAAATAATAAAAGAAAACTGTAAATATAATACGTGGAACATTGAATAATAGAAGCTTATGAGAAAAAGAAGTGTAGAATTTTTAAAATTTAAAAATCTGTAGAGAAAAGATAAGACTACAAAGAAATTGAGAAAAAATATTGTTTAGGAGCTGGCAGAAGATAACGAGTAATGAATTGGTGAAGTGTGAGATGAAAAGCATGTAAGATAGAAAATTTTAATATATTTTGTATTCTCGACACCTACTGTGTAAAACACGACTAAGAGTGATTATATAAAGCAATTAGCTATATATAAAAAGCTTTCTTTGAAATCAACGAAATTTTAGTAATTGGTTCAGTCATCCGACAATTAACTGCGGGTCCCACAACTCAGTAACTGTGGCTGCTAAATGTATTATTGATTTCCAATTTTACTGCTTCATTAATTCTTTAAATTACTATTGTGTTTCAATACACAAAGGAAACAAAAACAGCCAGGCTGAGGTTACTCTTTTGACTCAAAAAAGAAGCAATTGTTAATTTGTATCGTCTTTCTTATTATTATTATTATATATATATATATATAAAACAGTAAATATTTTCCCTAATTTCATTAATGTATATCAACGGAAAATAATAAATACACAGTTTTAAGAATAAAATAATTCATACTAAACAGAATAT
The DNA here is from genome assembly GCF_047948215.1 of Lycorma delicatula. Classification (NCBI taxonomy): domain Eukaryota; kingdom Metazoa; phylum Arthropoda; class Insecta; order Hemiptera; family Fulgoridae; genus Lycorma; species Lycorma delicatula. Next base: position 134,353,576 of record NC_134457.1, on the reverse strand, counting down.
TATAATAAAGTAATATAAATAATTATATTATAAAGTATAAATTATTCTAACATAATATGAAATTTCAGTAAGTTTAAAAGAATATTTTATGAACTGCTAAATAAGTTTTATAGAGGTTTACACAAAAAAATCCTTGAAAATGTAAAATGTGTATTAAACATACTTTGTATATAGTAATTTACAAAATTAAAAAAAAAAAAAAAACAGTGAAATTTCTATATATATATTTCAGGTATTTATTTTTACTCCGTGGTTCACGCGGAATGATGAGATTCAGGATTATCTGGAGCTCCCATCGGTTCATGAGATTGCATGACAGCGCAATGTCAAATACATGCAGAGGCTTGAGAATCATGTAAACCACTTTGCAATTAATCTACTCGATAACAGCAGAGACGACCGACGGTTGAAACGAACCCATGTACTCGACTTAGGGTCTGCATCACAGTTTGGAATCTAACACCGTCAAGTTTAGTGGTCTCGTATCTAACTTCTTGTTACACTCTCTTTCTTTTTCTTTTTTATTTGTTATTAATTTTTGTTTTATGGACTAAATGGTGCTGAAATTATTGGTTTGTGATTTATGACTGAGCTTGAAATTTCATATTTGACTTTAAGTTTGCTTGCAACTGTTTATTGTGTATTATTTATTTTGGGAGTTCCTTAAGGACCTTTTTATCACGTGCTTTTGTCATGAAACTTACTTATGGCTCCGCAGGAGAGCCGATTGCAATTATAATTGTTATTGAGCAAAAAAAAGTTTACTTACAATTAACTTAAAGAATATATATATATATATATATATATATATACATAAAAAATCTATATAAACAAACACTCTAGCTTTTACTAGGATCACAAAAAATCAAGAGATTACAATGTCTAATGAAAACACAAACCAAAAAAGATCCATAACATTATTAAAACATATATAGAGATAAATAAAAGAGTTAAAATAATCATAACTCTATTCAAATTAAGGTAAAAAGTTCTTATGCAAAAATAATTTTATGAAGAATGGCATGCTTAATAATAAGCAAAAGTTAAAACGCACAAGTAAAAACAGATAACGATGGAGACATTCACAATGACAGGATGGTTAAGTCGACACAGTTTTAAACTATGACGACAACTGTTATTTTGTATTACTTTACGTAAACAAATTCACACGACAAATAAGTTTTAGTTTTAATAAGATTATAACATAAAAACGTTTTCAGTTGCTGACGATGGAATTTTATTCTAAAAACGCTTGAACATGTATATAAAAGAATTTTTGGTTAGTGGGTTTTTTAATTTTTAATTTTATGCAATAATTTAATTATGATTTTAGTTTTAATTTTCCTTTAAGAGTAATATTAGTTTTATGTAACGCATTTTTTTCAATTCAAAAAAACAAAGTTAGGTTTTGCATTCCAGTATCTGTTCTATTAACTCGGTCAGGCATGGCATTTTCACATGCTATTTGTCATTCATCTCATTTTCTGAAGCAATACCTGACGGTGGTCCCGGAGGTTAAAAGAAAAAAAATATTAGGACCTTAGTAGTTTATTAACCCACCGGTTGATAAAGTGGTGAACACGTCTTCACAAATCAGCTGATTTCGAAGTCGAGAGTTCCAACGTTCAAATCCTTTACTAGGATTTGAACGTTGGACTTTTATATGGATTTGAATACTAGATCGTGGATACCGGTGTTCTTTGGTGGTTGGGTTTCAGTTAACTACACATCTCAGAAATGGTCGACCTGAGACTGTACAAGACTACACTTCATTTACACTCATACATGTCATCCTCATTCATCTCTCTGAAATAATACCTGTCGGTGATTCCCATGGGCTAAACAGGTAAAAAAAAAGATCTGTTATATTAAAAGAAAAAAAAGGATATCTATTAAAGTGGTATATTTAGGTAAGTTTTAAATATTTGTACCTTACTGATTTTAAAATGAAGTAGTGTTTTAGGTTTCTTTTTTTATGAAAGTAAACTACTCTACTTTTTGTGTACTGTAATTATTTAATAATTATAGGTTTTAGACTCTTTTGTTATTCTGATTAATATTGTGACATGCAGGTCTTCAGTTATTACGTTAATATTCAGCAGATGATGTTCGTGTGATCAGTAAACAAATAATTGACAAAAAAAATAAAAAATAAAACAAAAATCTATCACTAAAAAAAAAAAAATTAAGCCTTTTTGTCTTTATATTAGTATTATAAAGAACATTTAAAAATATCTGTATATTTTAATATAGTATTGCCAAAGAAAAAAAAATATTTTACGCTATTACATAATCAAATACAATGATGTGTTTGTGGTCTCCATCAAAACTGATTAACAGTTACTTTAGCAGTTCTGTTAGGCTAAGAACGTAATTTCAAATCTGTTTAAAGTAAAGATACCTTAAGATTGACCGTACATGTTTGTCCAAGGTGTACTTTGTAAAGTTTGGGTTCTTTAAAAGCTTAAACTCAGTACTCGACTAAATCTGTACCAAAACCAGATAAAAAAGGTAAGGTTAGGTAAGGTAAGATAATATAGGTAGATAAGGTAAGGTTTACCTTATTCAGTCTGTTATCATACAAATAAAAAATAATTCGTAATGGATTTTCCCAAACCGAAAGAAAATTATGGACGGATTGAATAGATAATTTCACGAAAAAAAAAAAGAACGCACCAATTTATTATCTTAATTTCCTGCCGTAGTATTTCTTATTACGCTAATTAACATAAAGCAATTGAGATTCGAGAGAAGCAGTCGTTCCATAATGCTACAGTTTAACAATGCGATGCGGCAAATGATGTACTTTATATGCGTTGCTTTCCCTGATGATGATTATAAAATCAGTCTCTGAGAAGAAAAGAGAAAAGTTATCAATTGTAGGGGGTGAATGTGCTTTATTCTGTGACTTGACATACTGAAATGCAACAATATTATTTGCTTAAAGAAGAACGTAAAAGTAAACTACTTCACTCCTAACTTGTCCGGAGTAAGCCTCGCAGTGGATTATTTCTTTATAATATCAGCTCTTTTTTGGACGTGATTTAACAGGTCCCCTTTAACCGTTTGATAGTCAAATGTGATATAAACATTTTTACCCGAGATCCGCTTTTAATACTTTTAAAGTTAATGTTAGGAGATTAAATCTTACCAAAAATTAAAAGTAACTATTCTACACACAATTTATCACTTTTTAAAAATATTTATTTATTAATTCGTATCGCAATTACAGATTTCCTGCGTTGTAATTTATTGCAGAATAAGAATTTATTTATTATGAACGGACGTATGCATGAATATTCAGCAGACGTAAAAAAAAATTCAAATTTTCAGTAGTTAACAGTTTCATTTTAACCGACTAGTGTTGTTGTGTTAAGCACTCTGTTTTCTATATCAGCTCAGCTCAGATTCGATTCCTCACAAAGGTATGCCATTTTAAAAAGTATACTACAGATCACAAACATATAATAAAAAATCGATATTAAATTGTTAGAAGGGATTTAAATATATTTCTTTATATTGCCGATGTATGTAACTCGTTTAATATCAAGAATATTAGCTTATTTTAATTTTATTTTATTAATAAAAATGTTAACTTTAAAAGGAATATTTATAGCATAAAACAGGAGCTAAACTTTATTAATCCAGATGATATGGTGTAACACTGAATACTGAAATTTTAATACCAGTATTTAGGGTTAATAACCAGTGTTATTTAATCTACAGTAGATTTATTTTATTCCATTTTCAGCTATCTGTACACGTTATTCAAGCTCTCGTATATCCTTTTAAATAGGACCTCTTTTTTATTACAATGGGAAATTAAATTTTTCTTCAAAGAAGTAAGCACGTATCTGCTGAACTGATAATGTAAACGTGATATTTAACTGAAAATCGGGTTACTAGAAGCAGTTTTTTAATCGTGGTCAGAAAATTTTCATCTTCAGATTTTGCCTCAAAGAACTTTTTGATACGATAAAGCAACATGCCAAATTTCAACAAAATAGGTCTGACAGTTTTTGCACAATAATTTTGCAATCCAGATTTTAAAAAAAGAATGAGATTTTTCCAAATTGTGTAGATCATGAAATAAAATGTCTAGATACTTAAAAATTTAATCATATACTAAAGAGCACTCAAACTTTCAAATGCATTTTGAAAATTTTAAATCGGCTAATTACGAGAGCCTAGGGAATTTTTCTAACATACATGCAATATTTTTGCTTTTAAACAAATTGAATATCTTCACGAATTTTTATCTAAACTAATTTTAAAAAGCGAAGCTTAAAATTGCTCGGAAAGACGCTTCTCTTTAATAAAAAGTTCCGATTCGTTAATTATCTTCGGAAATATAAACGATCAAAGTTTAACGTCATTATTCAACTTTGGTAATAAATTATAATCGATAAATTAATAGACCGATATTTAGCTATAATTCGAATTTGTCAGTATGATACTATTTGAACGTTATAGCTAACAAGACATCAATTAAAAAAAAAAACAATTTTTTTTGTTATATCTGTAATTTTGTTAAAATTTCAAGTATGTTTGAAAAATTTCCTAGGGTCTCCTAATTAACCGATTTAAATTTTTCAAAATGCATTTGAAATTTTGATTGCTCTGTTATATGCGATTAAATTTTCAAATACGTAGAGACTTTGTTTCACAATACAGTAGAGGCTATACAACACAATTTGGGAAAATTGCATTTGTTTTTTTTTTAAATCTGAGATTACAAAATTATTGTGCAAAACCTACCGGATTGATTTTGTTGAAATTTGGCGTAATGCTTTATCATATCATATCATATCAAAAAGTTTTTTTTGAGGCAAAATCTGAAGATCCTATGTTAAATATTCGAAAAACACTCCCCCAATTAAATCTTGTGTTTTTTCTTTTTTTTGAGAGTTATTGCTATTTTTGAATCAATAATAACGTATTTATTGATTTGCAACCGATGATATTGTGTGTAAAATTTAATAACAAATCTTTTTTCTGTGTCAATCTTACCTCTAAAACGAACAGTTATCGAGTTATCTAGGGAACAAGAAAAAAAAATATTTTTGCGATTTTTTTTAAATAAAAATTTAAGCACACCTTTCCCAACTGGCGCATAACAAAATATTCATGTCTGATCATATTTCGGAGGGATTAAAGCAAAAATTAGGGATCATATAGAAAAAGTCTAAATATGCCCATTTTAAATTAGATACCGCCTGGACTGTTAAGCGAGAAAGTTTTAGTTAATGTATTTAAAAAAGTAGTATACTAAATTTGCAAATTTTTTTGTCATAATATTGTAATTTTTTTCCAAGATATTAATAAATTACCGAGTTAACTCAGATAACTAATACAAATAAACATTAATGGGCTGTATAAGTAAGTTAAACATTAGTAATATGTGTAATTAAAGAATTAATATTTTCACTATTATTCACAGAGAAGAATTTTTAGTTCATAGCTTAGTCCATGATATTATATTTTTTACAGAATAATTTTAGGGTATTAGAATCTATAAAGAACTGCTACGAGAAAAAAATATATAATTCTATGTATATTATTAATTTGTCAAACCTAGAACTGGTATCTGTGTTGTAAAGTAATCGTTGCTATAACTATAACGAACTTTATGCATATATATGAGCATTTAAAGGGTGCTAAACATAATAGAACCATTATTATCCATTTAACCATTATTATTAACCATCATTAATATTTTCCGATGGAAAAATTGTTTTATTGGCTAGATTGATCCAGATATACAATATAGTAAAGTCATGCAAATATATCAAACCGGGTTAGGCATGAACAGAATTGCTAAAACTTTTAATGTACTTATATTTCAGAATATTCTTATTATCTGATTACCCATATACAGGAAAAAGATAATTAAAAAAAATAAGGGTTAGGAAATCTAAAGAAACTGACCAAAGTGTGTCTGATAAATTCAATGTTCTAATAATTAGGAGAAAGATAAAAAGGAAATTGTTCAAAATAACCACTTACAAATAAAAGAAAATAAAAACAAAAATTGAGTCAGGGGATCAAAGTATACCGGGAAACTTTACAGCAAAATTTCAGGAGAAATGTTAATCATGGTTCTTAGGTGTTCATAATAAGAGAAAAATTTTGTTTAAATATTCTTTATAAGAATTATCAGTACTTGTTGCAAAAAATATAAGAAACAGAAAATGTAGTGTACATCCATAAAAGGTTGAACCATCAGTTCAATTTTTTATCCAGAAGAAAAGCTATGTAGTACTGCAGTCGGTACAATGGCGTTTTTAAATACTGAAAACTATCTTGAATATAATAGGAGCAATAACAATAAATCAAGTGTAGGAATTGGTTCGTGATTTCATAATGGAAATTAATTATAAATAATTCTTAATAATTTAGTTTAAAATTATATTTATGATAAATTTACATACATGCTTTATTTAAATCTTTACAATAAAATAGATTAATAAAAATCGTAATTAATAAAAACACACGAAAACAAAGTTATATTATAAAACGAATAGTGTAAAACCCTTCCTGAAGCCACATATTATAACTTTGAAATGGAGTTAAACTTTTTCAGAAGATTTCCAATTTAATAAGTAAGCGGCTTTGTGAATACAATTTTATCAATACAAAATAACAAAAAATCCGGTGGATATAGCTAAAGTATAAATTTGCATAATCTTCTTTGAAATGGAACGCAACTGGATAGAGAAGGTGTACTTCTTCCCCTTTTTATCGCAGTACCTGGAAATTTACGTTTTACTACTGGCTCTTTCTTATTAAGTGGTGGTTATGTGATTTTTAATTCTGGATATAATTATGTTTTTGTTTACTTTAGTTGGACAGCCTGTGGTATCGCGTTTCGATTATTTTATAGTTCGTAAATCTGTGAAAATAATAAGTCTTGGGAAAAATTGCAATAGTTAGAGAATAAACCTTCAGACCGTCCTCTGAAGATCTTTCCGGTATTACATCCTTTGCAGTCTAGTGTGAATGCGCCTGGTGGGATTCCTAGTTTTGTGGAGACGGTGTAACTTTCTTTGTAAAACATACATTTATTTATAGAACTATACATAACTTATTACTTAATATAACAAAATTTTATGTTATATCCTGCAGAGTGCGGCAGAACCGATAGGTGGTTAGGAGAGAACAATGCTCGAGTGGTGGTGAGGGTAGACAGGTGCACGTCATGCACGTCGCAACCAAAAAGAGCCCTGGCCCGGACAAGATTTCCGCGGCAGTGATCAAGGGACTGGTTCAGAAGGCTCCCTGGGAGATGCTCGAGATTGCCAGCCACGGCATGGAGAACGGAGACTTCCCCGACTGCTGGAAGGAGGCCAGAGTGGTATTCCTACCTAAAGGCACCTCTTCGGAGGAAGATATAACCTATAGACCCCTGAGCCTCCTTAACATAATGGGGAAGCTAGTAGAAAAGATGGTGGCTGGCCGCATCATCAAAGAACTAGAAGAGGAACTATTTTGCACAAAATAGGCAAAAGAGAAGAGCCAATTTGCAACGAGATAGATGATGCTGAGCACACCTTTTTTGAGTGCAATAGGTGAGACACATTTAGACATAGTAAGGCACTCACAGGTATAACTTCAGAGACAACAATAGAATACATGCTAAGAAGCGAGTCAAACTGGAATAATTTTGCTAGTTTTGTTAGACAAGTCGTTCTACAGAAATACTCCGATGAGAGAAGACAAGGTGTTGGCTAGAATAGGACTGAGTGGACAGCCTTGCTGGTGAGGTCCAGCATGCTGCGGTGTGTTGGCACTGATGAGCCACCAAGGACTCCACGGATAACAGTCAGGTAATAGCTCACTGAATACCGAAGGGACCCGGCGCCGCGTCTCGGCGCACTGGGTGTGGCATGGTGTCCAAAAGGGCAATATTAATAAAGAACTCTCAAAAAAAGCTAACCGGTAGGCCGACCTGCCATGCCGGTATATAGCCGGTAGGTGGGGAGGCCTATTTGAGTTTAAAGACACTCTCCTGGTCGGCGTAATACCAACAAGTCGGTCCGGCCCAGGGGAGCTGAGAGAAAAAAAAAAGAGAAAAAAAAAGGTGCACGTCGTCTCCCTCTGTTCCGTCGATAACCCCACTTCAGTAGCCAATCTGGTTAGAACCGGAGCATATCGTGGCTTTTCCGTGCACACACATTTGAAAATAACCTATCTGATCGCGACGCAAAGGGCATTTCGGCGACGGTTCAACATTCCGCGGAACAATATTGTTCCTAATGCGTATACAATTCCGTCTTGGGTTAGGCAGTTGCAGAAAACTGGTAACGTACCTCAGCGGGACTGTATATAAGAAAAATTTCTGCTTCTGAGCTAAAAATAGCCCTCAAATCATCAATGAAAGACTGCTAAATTTCTCTAAACTAACGGTGTAGTGTGCCGAATCACAATTTGGCGTGACAGGTCCGTACTTCTTGGAATTCCAAATCTTATGTCTCAATGCAGCGAAAGTTTCTGCAGCCCAGAGTAGAGGAGATTGTTGAAGAAGAGGGATTGGGGGACTTTTGGTTGCAACAGGATGGGACTACATCTCACAAAGCCCGAAATTCACTCAATGTTATGAGAGAAATTTTTCCCGGACGTCTGAATTTTCTGAAGAATGATGTGGAGCGGCTTGCGCGGTCACCCAATTTAAGCATTTGAAAATTTCTTTTTTTGCGGATATTTGAAGAAACATGTGTGTAATCGTCACCTCACACCCTACCAGAGCTAAGGGAGCGGATTACTGAAGAAGTTAACGCCATACTCCGCGATATGTGAACGAGCTGTGCAAAGCTTAGAGATCGTCTCTAACAGGGTGTTGCTGCTAACTGCCGCCATCTTGAGGACTTTACTTTCAAAATTTAATGATTGTTAAACGGTATGTACTGCTAATTTTGAAAATAAAAACATTTTTCTCTATATACCCCCGTTACTTTTTTATAACTCCTCAAAACTGCTTAATCGGTTCTGCCGCACCCTGTACTTGATAATACATTTTCAATGGGAAAATTGGCTTTTCATGGGAAAAGTCAAACTATATTTATACTTATTTTATTATCTCTAATGTATTTTACATTCAAAACTTTTCTACCCACTACAGGTAATCCTGTTTTTCTTTAGTACTCTTCTCGTTATGCTTGTCCCGCTGGGGCAGAGTAAAGAGTTTTTCCACTTCAGTATTGACAATTCTACGGAAATCAATTTTTTGAAAATAACTTTTAAAGAACACACAATTTTTTTTTACAGAACACGAAACTCCTTTTATGAGAGGTAACAGCTTTATCCTTTATTTCGATAAGTTTTGGGTTTCAATTACGATCAGGTTAGGGATTCTTGGCATATTATAATCATTTATTATTACTAACTTGTATAAGTACCTGTATTAGCTTGTATGTGTACTTTGATTTATAAATTTATAAGTAACTGTAGCAGAAACCTTAAATGAAGGAATAAATAAATAAATAGTAAAACATTAAAATAATTTTTCCCCTGTTGGAAGGATTGACTTTACACTGGAATTTTAAAAATTCTGTTAAATAAAAATTCTATTTAAAAAAAGATACAAGATTTAATTTAAATACGTGAGGACGTTTAGAAAAAATACAATATAAGAAAAATAACTACAAAATATTGTTTTTCCTTTGAAAGTATTATCTCCTGGTTTGAGATAGAAAAAGTATTTTTAAGTAAAGTTGTAAAATGTATCGAGTCCAATTTTTGTTCTTATAGCTTCTAACGGAAGCGAAATAAGAGTAAATTGCTAGGAAAAAATTTTTGATAAATATTTATATTATATTGGTGATTGATTGGTACGATATTTTTTGAATTGAATAAATTTTTTCCCTTATTCTTGTAGAATTCCATTCGTGAATCAACAGAATAGGTTATTAAATGGAATAAGATAGTATCAAGGAGTATATAACGTTAAAATATAACCGTTTCGGTCAGGCCTCGAACAGTAAATCTGTTGCACCGGAAGGGAAACGTTAATCTTTTACGCCAATCTTTACGACATTCATGAGCTACTGTCAGATAGTTACATTTATTTTACTAAAATATCATTCAGATAAAGTTTCGTAATAATTACCTATCATATATGTAGCAGATAAAATACTTCAGTTACAGTTTAATTATATTAAAATGTAAAACACCGTGATATTTATTTCGTGCTGGAAAAAATAATTGGATTTCTTATATTAGCTATTTTAATTTCGCTATGGAAAAAAAGATGACTTGTAATATATATTATGATCTGTACGTCGTTTTCAAACTTATGTACTCTTCTCAATTTGCTAAGCTAATTCAGTTTTTAACAAACTAAGTTAAGTAAACTTTTAATTTAATTAAGTTGGTAAAACCCATATTAAAAACCATTTAAAAGTAACTAGAGATTACAGTAATTTTTTTAAAATATTATATTTTACTTTTCATTAAGGTACGTATATAAATCCAGTAAAATTATTACTTTAAAAAGTATTACATTTATTTATTTTTTACACACGACTTCCTTGTAGTTACACTTGAACCTTTTTAATTTTAGTAAAATCACAAAATTAAGATCTTAAAATTCTCTGTATAAATAATTTTGAAACAAAAAACTTTCTTTTTTTTTGTCGTCAGTCATTTGACTGGTTTGATGCAGCTCTCCAAGATTCCCTATCTAGTGCTAGTCGTTTCATTTCAGTATACCCTCTACATCCTACATCCATAACAATTTGTTTTACATATTCCAAACGTGGCCTGCCTACACAATTTTTTCCTTCTATCTGTCCTTCCAATATTAAAGCGACTATTCCAGGATGCCTTAGTATGTGGCCTATAAGTCTGTCTCTTCTTTTAACTATATTTTTCCAAATGCTTCTTTCTTCATCTATTTGCCGCAATACCTCTTCATTTGTCACTTTATCCACCCATCTGATTTTTAACATTCTCCTATAGCACCACATTTCAAAAGCTTCTAATCTTTTCTTCTCAGATACTCCGATCGTCCAAGTTTCACTTCCATATAAAGCGACACTCCAAACATACACTTTCAAAAATCTTTTCCTGACATTTAAATTAATTTTTGATGTAGACAAATTATATTTCTTACTGAAGGCTCGTTTAGCTTGTGCTATTCGGCATTTTATATCGCTCCTGCTTCGTCCATCTTTAGTAATTCTACTTCCCAAATAACAAAATTCTTCTACCTCCATAATCTTTTCTCCTCCTATTTTCACATTCAGTGGTTCATCTTTGTTACTTCTACTACATTTCATTACTTTTGTTTTGTTCTTGTTTATTTTCATGCGATAGTTCTTGCGTAGTCTATGCCGTTCATTGTTTCTTCTAAATCCTTTTTACTCTCGGCTAGAATTACTATATCATCAGCAAATCGTAGCATCTTTATCTTTTCACCTTGTACTGTTACTCCGAATCTAAATTGTTCTTTAACATCATTAACTGCTAGTTCCATGTAAAGATGAAAAAGTAACGGGACAGGGAACTTCCTTGTCGGACTCCCTTTCTTATTACGGCTTCTTTCTTATGTTCTTCAATTGTTACTGTTGCTGTTTGGTTCCTGTACATGTTAGCAATTGTTCTTCTATCTCTGTATTTGAACCCTAATTTTTTTAAAATGCTGAACATTTTATTCCAGTCTACGTTATCGAATGCCTTTTCTAGGTCTATAAACGCCAAGTATGTTGGTTTGTTTTTCTTTAATCTTCCTTTTACTATTAATCTGAGGCCTAAAATTGCTTCCCTTGTCCCTATAATTTTCCTGAAACCAAATTGGTCTTCTCCTAACACTTCCTCCACTCTCCTCTCAATTCTTCTGTATAGAATTCTAGTTAAGAATTTTGATGCATGACTAGTTAAACTAATTGTTCTGTATTCTTCACATTTATCTGCCCCTGCTTTCTTTGGTATCCTTACTGTAACACTTTTTTTTAAGTAAAAAACAAAAAACTAAATGTAGAAAAAAATGTCAATATAAAATTAAATTCAAACTTTATTAAAAAGTTAAATAGTATAAGGACTCGCATTAACTCACCAGATAATCACCTACACCTATAAATTATATACTTCTCCGTTATAAATACATGAAAATGTCCTTTACGCGATACATTTAACATTGCGGATTTCTGTGGGGTTTTTGAATAATCAATATCTCACGTAAATGTAAACAAAATTTTGTAATAATAATATTTAGTAAACAAGCTGATTCGTTAACTTTTTACAATAATTAGAACATTTTTACAATAATACGTGTATTTTTTTACTTTCAAAATCCATATTAAGTTTAAAAACACTCTTTAATAAATAGATCTCCTGATTTTTTTTCAAAAACAAAATGTTAATGCTATTAAAAAATAAATGAAGAAAAAATATTGAAATTTAATTTAAACGTCTAAGTTTCAAGTCATGAGAAAAAATGTTAACTTTATTACTTGCTATTGAACTTAACATGATATTTTTAATTTAATTATCCAAAGATTAGATTTAAAAAATAGTTTCACCACACATTTTCCTTTTTTGTTATTTATTAGCAGCAATAAAAGCTCAAATCAAAGTAATAAAAAGAAATTTAAATAAATATTTATTTTACAGTCTCTTATTTTCAAAACAAAGAAATATTATTGTAAAAGTATATACACGACAAAATAATACAGAAAAATAGTACTTTTTTTTTTATATAGTCAAAATATAAAAATAATGATTTCATTTAACTTTATATATATATATATATATATATATATATATATATATATAAATGAATGTTTGTCTATATATATAAATGAATGTTTGTCCCGTATGCGTTCCTATACCATTCATCCGATTGCGATGAAACTTTCGCGAGTTGTGCGCATACTCGTGAAGGGTTCTGAATTAGTCTGGACCAAGTAGGTGGCACGGGGGTCGAGATATTTCAAAAAATTGTATTATGGTCCGATTTGGCTCATATTTAGAATATATGTTAGTTACGTGAAAAGAAATATTTTTGCGAAAAAGGGAAGAAGGGGAAAAGGTAAAAGGGAAAGAGGGGAAGAGTTGAATGGGTGAAAAAGATTGGAAGAGGGAAAGAGATTGGAAAAGGAAAGGTTAAATTTTGTGATGTTCCGTAATGTTCAGTTTTTTTACCGTTTTATCAAAGTTTCATTTGTGTCGTTTAATCTGTATACATATTCTCAAATCTAGCAACAGCAAAACATTGCCGGGTCAGCTAGTTATAAATAAAGTAATACTGATGAAGATAAAATTCTTTACATTTTGATATAATTTATTTCATAAATTTAATATCACTTCAATTTAAGTGTACCATGTAATCTGAGATAACGATACACTAACTTGACGGTTAATTAACAATTTTTTTTTTTTTTTTAACTTCAATTTCTATAGAAAGTTGGAGTGAAATAAATACATAAAGTACCAAAGAGGTACGCCGTATTTTAAAGGGAATTTTATAACAGATCCTTACACTTAAAATACTGCGAAGAAAGTGATAACCTACAAAAGAACAACCTACAAAAGAAAACAGTAGCTTTCTTCAGTGTTTAAAAAAATAAACTACTGTAATATTTCCCAATAGCGTGACAATACAGATTACATCTAAAAAGTAATATATCTAAAACCGCTATATCTAGAGCCATTTTTTCTCAGATTTCCGAAGGCATCTCGTTCACAAAATAATAATGTTTTTCAAATACTTCTTTTAATTAAACGTACATTCTTGATCTTAAAAATTATAAAATAACTAAATAAGTTACTCATTTTTTAACATTAAAATTTTAATTCATAAGAAAATTTTAAGAAAGTAATTCTTAATTCAACAATTGGCAATGTCAACAGTTAATCAACGAAATATTAAACAAAGGTAAGTTACATTTTTCAAAACTTATATTCATTGTTGATTTAGTGATAAGTAGCTAGCAAGTAGATGTTGAAGTCTAACTGCATTAGTGGTTTTTTGGATGAAGTTTTCTTTTTTTTATTAGTAAACTTAAAAAACCTTAAGTTTTAAAGTTAAAAAGTAAAAAAAAAGGTAAAAAATATTAAAAAAATAAAAATTAAAAAAGCCTAATTTAGATATAAAAATTTAAAAAAAGCCTAGTTAAAAAAGCCATAACCTACAAAAAATCACTGGTAAAAAACTTCTTTTTTTTTTAAACATAAAAGAGTAGAAACAGTACTTTTATTTAGAGAAATAAAAACATATAAAGGAACAGCATTTAATGCGCGGTATCCTAATCGTACAATTTCCAAGAATGTAGTCACAAATTTAATATAGCCTCAAATTGAGGTTATACTGTCTGTTTCCGATCCTAAATTAAGCGTAACTCAATAACGACTCAGCCAATCTTTATAAAATTTTCATATGCATTACTTCAGATATAGTACTACAGCACATCTAAATTTCAATGAAATTTATCAAGTAGTTTCGGAAATTTTTGAGCCGCAAATTTTACGCATAGAACTATATATATATATATATATATATATATATATATATATATATATGCACACACCCAAATGCGAAAGTTTATGTTTGCAACAGCATCACGCGGGAACCAACCGACCGATTTCTTTCAAACTTTCAGGATACATTCGTGTTATCCGAGGGATGAATTTAAGCCGTAGATCGAGGCTCTAGCCTCCTCATGGTTGTAAGAATATTAAATATTGTACAGATACTCATTAAAGAAAAAAGAATTAATCCTTTTACTTCATTTTATTTCTGTTGCCATGGTGACAGTAAAATGACCAGTTCTTTTTTTTAATGAATATTTGAACAATATTTAATATTCTCGCAACCATGAAGAGGATAACGAACGCGTCGCGGGTCCGGTCAGGCAACCGAAGCGAGCCCTGACCAAAAAAAGAATTTATGTTTTAAGTGATTTGTATTTTCGTATTCCTCATACCTCAAAACAAAAAGAAAATCCAATTTCTCTCCCCAATCCCAGTATGCGAGAGAAAGTAATACCGTAATTTTTTTCTCGAAAAGTATGTAAAACATAAAAAAAATAAATAAATGGCTGTATGGGTCAATTTATCAGTTATTTAATACAACTATTTCATAAGAAAATACACTTTTTACTACTTTTTTTACTCTACGTCTCCTTAACTTTAGTAAACATTATCTCCGTCAATATAATTACAGTAACAACTATCTTTATAAACACAAACGTTTCTTGATTGACATTAATAAATTTATTTTGTTCATTCCACTTTCAATACTTTCCTCTTACCCCATTTTCACAGTTTAATAATTAATTTACTACCCTTTTCCTTCTTTTATAGTTTAATATAACATTTGTTCGTAATAACTAATTATTATTAAATGATTCTCTCAGTATTATAAAAAATAGATAATTTCAAAACGCTGTTTTCACTTCACTTTTTAAATATTATATTCGACAAAAAGTATCTCCCTCCTACTATTATAATTATATTTTTAACCAAGAATTTCAAGAAATAAAATAATTTTTGATTCTTAAAAATAAAAAATCGCAAAAACTCAACATTACTTTGCAAATAAAAATTAATTTCTAGGTAACAGGCATTTTCTCCAAAGAATACTATTCCAGAAAATTATTCTGTATCAAATAAAAAATGCTTTTTTACTTCCCTTACTCTACTAGTAAAGTGCCTTTTATAATTAATTTTGTCATTATATTAGAATAATTATATTTAATTACATCTATAAAAGATGCAATAAAAATATTATAAAAAAATTCCGTTGCTCTAATGCTCTGAAGAAATGGATAAAAATAATTTTAAACAACTATTTTAAAAAGTTATACGATTGGCTAATTTATTACTAACAGAAAGAAATGTGTGGAAGACTTAACGATAATTACTCGTATTTTACGACTTCTTTTGAATAATTATTTAACTTATTTTACTTGAATTGAGTTCGTTGAAGATCCGTTCGATTAAATACTACATTATTGTATATAAGAAATTTCATTGATAATCGTTAAAATCAAATTAGACTTATTTAAAATTTCTAAGACGGTAATAAACTTTGCCAATTTTATATCAAGTTATTTTCAAACCCCTTATTTCCCTTTAAATTGTTTTTCCGTTAAATTTTTACTAAATGTTTGCCTTTTATAAAATAAAAAAAAAAGGAATTCTTGAAAGATGTTTACTAGCTGTTGAGTTTTAAGGTGCAAAATAATTATTATTAACATTTCGAAATTATATACAAACCAAAATTTCTTTTAACCGTTAATTAGAAATAATCCTTTCTTATCAGATTCTATTACATTATATTTTATGTTAATAATAAAAAGAAAATTATTTAACCAGAATGTAATTTCAACTATAAATACTGAATTTGAAAAAAGATGAACAGAATCACAGAAACTGAATGGAAAAATAGACTAAAAGATCAGATAAAATAGTGAATATAAAAATGATAGGCAAGGTATTAATTAATTAATCAATAAAGATAACAGTGATAAAGAAGAGATACATTTTTTTTGCAATATGTGTGTTGCAATCTGTTAAACTAGTGAACGATAAGAAACCCCCCCCCCACCCAACCAATGTCCCAATGAGATGAGAAGGATATGTATGTTATGTAAATGAGGTGTAGTCTTACACAGACTCAGATTTTTGTCAGATCATTGTACCATTCCTGAGACGTGTGGTCAATTGATCCCCAACCACCAAATTACACCGGTATCCACTGTCTAGTATCCAAATCTGTATAAAAGCAACTAGAGTTTGCTAGGATTTGAATATCAGAACCTTCGAATTCGAAAATCAGCTGTTGAAAACAGTAAAACTCATCGTCACAAACAACTGATTTGTGACGACGAGTTAACCACTACACCAGCCGGTGTTCTAAGATATATATGAAAAATTTAAAGTAACAATAAGAAAAGAAATTTGTGTAATTTTTTATATGTAAAAAAAGAAACCATTAAATTAAAAATACATAAAAAATACAAAGAATTGCCGAGTTGAACAATTCTAATATCATACTTTCATTAAATTAAATGGGAAAAAAAGACGGCAAAATTTAGTCGAACGTTTAAAGAAAATATACGTCAGTAATATAAGATCAACATCCTCAAATGGAAAAACAAAAGAACCAGCAAAAATAAAAGAAGAGGAGAGGAACTTTTTTCTTTTCACCGTAAAAAAAGTTCCATGACTACATCAGATCTCCAGAAAATATTTACATAATTATAAAATTAATGGCAATTCATAAAAGCGGTGGTTTTATTATGAATACTCTGACTGTACAATAAAATGAAAAAAGGACAAGAAAAATGTTAAAAGTAAAACAATAATTTCCAGAAACAACTTAATAAAAAATTTTTAAATTCCAGAAGTAAATTCCGTTTCAAAGCATAAAATTGGTGAACAATATTATTATTGCAGTTTAAGCTAATTATTGATTCTGCTAAAAATTGATCATGAACTGAAAATAGTTTTATAAAATCTCTTCGATTTTTTGCAGATTTTATTCTGTTCTTTCTCCTTTTTTGGAAAAATTCCTTTAAATCAGTTAGAAAAAATTGTGAAACTCCTATGTTTTAGAGATTTTTTTTAAAATCGGTATCTATTTCACTGATAAAAAAATTATGCGAAGTAGAATAATGGTCGAAGAAATAAATAAATTGTACATTTCAACCCACACTTTTAAAACCTATTTTTATAAGGTATTATGAATTTTGGAACGCATTTGGAGGTCTAGCTAAATCCGATAGTTATTTACACCATTAGACTTATCCGTGCAGCCCTAGACACTCACAGCCAGATCACAAAAAAGATAATAAATTTTACAGCTCCTCTTCCCTCGGCATGGAACTATCAAGGTCTGAAATACATCCACGGAGCCGATAAGTAAAAAAGAAGGGATAAAAAGTAGTAAAGAGATGATCGGTAAGAAAGAATGATTTATCCGTGAAAGGACGCAGCATAAGAAACAACTTCGTACAGAAGATAGCTTCATAATTTTTTTTTTTATAGTAATTAAATATAGAGAACACACATATAAGAGAATAAGTATAAAATCTGAGAGAACGATTAGGGTTCCTTAAAATCCTTTTAGTAGCGGAATTGAGTGATATAAGGAAGAAAACTGATGTAAGCTATTTAGTTCAGATCCTCACAGGTGGGAGAATTTTAAGGTGTATGGGTTAGTATAGTGGATTTTTTTAAAAAGTTCGGAAAATACCGGTGACAGTTAAAATCTATTATTTTTCTACTAATTAAAACAATATAAAGCTTTAACCGCACAAGTAACTTATTAAAAAGATGAATCTACAAATCACAACGATCGATTAATATAAAGTCCATTTAATTAAAGCCCAAAGTCATTACAGTATATTTTTTTCGGTATAATTCCGCACGATTGGAAAATTAATCCGACTCATTTATTTTCATACTACCATTATAATATTAGTATATTGATAATTAGACACCATAGACAACAGTTTATATAGCTAATATATACACGTATATCAATTGATCAACATACAAAGGCAAATATCTGTAGGCAGTAGCTCTTTACAATCAGATTATACTGCTTCCAACACATTACACCATCACTTCAAACCGATTTTATAAAACATCAAATATAACGTTCGATAATCTGCGGCTAAAACTTTTTATATTGTTTTTACTCGCATCATTAATTTTATCCATAATGACTTCAATTCCAGGAGAAGAGGGAGTTCCTTCTGTTTGGTTATTATAAATGTTTATGTACGTATTAATTATACATTATACGTGTTATATACTAACAATAATTTCCAATAGTAAGATCGCTAGATTTATTATCATAATAACAGTACGAAACAACTGTATTACCATTGTAATAAAAAACTCTACAGCTCTTCAAACACTTGAATAAACCATCAAAATATATTTTTTTTTATAAAAAGAGAATTCGCATATTTTTGAAGATTTATTTGCATCCCCAGGAGTTCTGTATTGTTGTTTTTCACAAATCCTCAACGTTTAAAAATATTCTTTAACTGTAAGAAAAATAATTTCCTACGGAAAGAATTCACAAATACCATATTACATGTAACTCAGAAATAAAAAATAATGTAGATAAGAAAAACCACGTGCAACACACAAAACAAAAATAAGCCCATGTACTATGAATCAATGAGTAAGGAACATAATTAATTTGCAATCTGACAATTTTGTATGAAAATTAAAATGTAAGTTTGATGACTGCGGTTGCGTTTTTCTTGCTCCGAGTATTCGTGGTTATTATTGCGGTTTCGTTAATGGTTCTGTTACTTTTTTCGTTTTTTTGCACGTTTATAGTTGTTTAGTGATGTTTTTAGTAGTTTTGTTGAGTCTTAGTATTTTTCTTTGTTGCGACACGGTAGCCTACGGTAACTAAGGTTTATTTACCTAGGTGCCCTGTTGTTTGATTTGTTCACTCGTTTACATCGACGTGTGTCGAATTAATTACTTTTTGCAATAAATTACTGTTGATTTTCGTTTTTATTTTTGGGTTCATTTAATCTGCTTTTGTTTTTGGAATAATGACCGACCCATATCGGTAATAGGATGCGATTCGACTCAATGAAGAGGATTTTCTCCGGTAATGGGATGACGGTCCCCCAGCAGGGGAGCTTCTCGTGTCCAGGTGCGGGAAGTTCTCTCTGACAGTAGTGGCTGTGAAAGCCTAGCAAAGATGGTTATAGAAGAGATTTGACGTACAGATCGGCTGGTGACCAGACAAAGAGAAGAAGGGAAAAGCGTCGGCTCGGCGACGGCAGAGGACTGTCGACTCAGCAGTTCTGGCCTCTGCGGGTGCCTCGGGTGGTGCGGCCCTTGAGAGAGACTGTCCCCCTACCAATGAAGTTGGGTGACGGCGTTGAGGACGATGAACCGAGACTTTCAAGGACGGTGGGGAAACGCAGGCTGCGGCTTCCCCCTCCCAACAACGGAGGAGAAAAAAATCTAAAGCCGGCAGTAAAAGTTCCCTATCCTCCTGGGAGGACGCCTCTGATCTTGAACGTGGTTCTGTCTCCCGCATGGAAGAGAAAGAACCAGGGGAAGCGAAACTGGAGTCTAATGCAAGTGCGGACCTTCGAATACGGAAGAAGTGTTTGACGTTTAACACTGGAGTTTTACTCCCGTATGTCAAAGAACTGATCTTACTTGTTCTCCAACACGCGGCCACTAAGCTATAAATTAAGAACTGCTCCCGCAGTATGGAAGGTATTGCCTGTACGATGGAAATGTTTAAAGACGTGATTGACGATACAACTGTGGGGCCTCAGGCGAGGCAGCCTGCACAACTGGACATGTAGATGAGGCCACACAGACTTACTTCATCATCACGGAAGTGGCCTCACAGACACCGGACAGGGGCCTGCGGCAGAACATGGCTTGGATGGATGAGGATCTAAGGCGGGCGATCGATGATGGAGCCACCGATGCAGACCTCGAACGGTTGGTTTTGGGGGGCCGGCCTGATTGGATGTCTTCCAATCTTCAGCCCTAGTAGAAGATGCTACAGAATTGGAAGAAGGTGTGGGATATTATTGATGTGGCGGTTGGGGTCGAAACCCCTCAAAACGTTATGATGTTCCAAAGGGTTCCGTGGATTCGGGACCTGACCCACACACAGTATACTGTGTGTGGGTCAGGTCCTTGTAGAACTATCGACTACCCGCGATCTATCTGGCGGAGATGATGCGTGAAAGATAGATCTTGGAAGGACGGATTACGTTTTAGTAATCGACTTGGCGGTTGGGAATCATGGGATGGCCTCTGTCGTAATAAATAAATAAAATTCTACCTATAAACAAATCTATCATCCGATGAAGTAAATCCGTGTACCGGAAATTAGTGTACATCTGGGTAATAAATGGAATCCAACAACTGGGTTTACATGTTATTATCAGTAACTACAACATTTTACAAATTATTCGTAGAAATCAGTACCTCAAGATACCTGAATCTTAAATTTATAAGCATACTAAATTCAACCGATACAATATAAATAAATGAAGAAATATAACATAGATCAAATAAATGCTACTATTTGACAGAATACCAAAACCATTCTCTGACTGCTTCAAGATAAACACCATTGACAATAATGTAACTGCAAAGCTATTTTGGAACGAATTGCATCACATTTTTAAAAACGTCTTCAGGAAGCATGTTTCCAAGAACATAGAAAATAAGTTAATTTTATTATAACAGTTTATTTATGACACAGAATAGGTACACATGAGACAAAGTTATACTTTTATTTTTATACGCAATGTAATGTAATATTTATTTGTTATAGTGTTTAAAAGTGATGTTTTAGATTTAAAATTCGTACCTCGAACAAAGTCAAACTTTAAATTGAATGAAATCTCTTCAATGTGATATAAACAAAAACATACTATCAGAATAGACATATAAATCGAATATAAGTAAAAGTTATAAACGAATAATAAATAATCGATAAATAGAGTTACTGTTTGACTAATAATATTTAAATTAATAATGTAATCATAATCAGTTTTAAGTAACATACAGAATATCTATGTATATTATTTTTTTATTTTTTATTTTTTTCTATGTATATTATTATTCCTGAAGATGTCTTGTAGACAAATCAGGAAATTATCAAAATCCTATTGCTACGTTTCCCAAATTTTCTAGAGAATTTTAAGTTATTAAAAATTAAAATATTATATAAAAAAAATAAGTACATAAAATGTCTAATTAGCTGATGGTTAAGTTAATCAGTAATGGTTTTATAACTAAATAGGTAATCTTTGATGAAACTTCCTCATATGTCTTGTATATGAGGAAAATCTTACATAATAAATATTATAAAACATTTGGTATGAAGAAACTAAAAAAAATATATAAAATATTTCAAAGTTATCCTACACTTAGAAACGAGATAAATATTAAAAATTAGAAAACACTACTCCAGGAAAAAACATTACTGACAAACATTGATTTTTTTTTGTTCTGGTTTGGTTCTACCGTGATTTTTTATTATACTAGCGAATACTCCGTTTGAAGTTTGAAAATCGGAAGATTGGTTGTAAAGATAATAACATTTTCGAATAATCATGATCAGTTAGTTCGAGAGTGTACCTGATGCATGCAAAAGTTAGCCTTCAACCTACTAACAACCCCGTTTGAATTTTGAAAATCGAACGATTGTTTGCAGAGATACGATAACAATATCATATTGTATATCCCACAAACAGCGCCCCAGGGGTACCTCGTTTGTTACCGGTTGATGGTGATGATCGGTCTAGCCTCGCACGAGGTGCTCGCATCATCTCACCACTCTAGCCTGACATGCAGTCCCCACGGGAAGCCCCATTATTATTAAACAAATTATTTAATATTATTTTATTTTATTTAACGTAAATTTAATCCTATTATTCTTTTTTAATATTATTCATTCGATTGATTTGAATAATTCATTCAAACCTAGTCCACACAGTGATAAAGGCTCACAGTTCGCAGTTTAGTAATTCAATTCATTAGAATTTGTTTCAACCGGCAAATCTCCACTACTATATATACTACATTTACATAACCTATGACACTCCCGGTGACGTAAGCATTCTAACGCGGGGTCGTACATCTAATTCGGTTCAGCCTTTGAGCAGCTACGGTGGAACAAACATATATCCTAAATACATTACACACTTCTTTTTGGACAGTCAAGTAAAAAAGAGAAAGCGCAAGTTTATTATTATTAAAAAAAGTTTAAATATTATTGCTTCAAAAATTTAGTAAAAGATTTTTTTTTTCATCACTTAAAATAGAATTGTACCGTAAAGAACTGCTAATAAGGATTTTTTACACATGTACTATATTATAATCTAAAACCTTGAAATATATAATTTGAATAGAATTCTTTATAATACTGATTTTAAACTGTAAGGTTTTATTAATTTTGTGTAAGATGAATACATTGGTGATTATGTCATAAAACAATTATTTTATGACGTTCGGTATTAATTGATAGTATTTTATGAAAACAAACGAGTAGATTTTATGTTTTCTGTTAATTCTTTCTTATATAAAATGTTGTTTCGATTACACACATAAAATTATTATTATTAAATCATATTTTAAAGTTTATTTAATTTAAATAAACCAGGTTAACAATGTAAATATATTACGTCTTACGTAATCTTTCTATCACATTTTTATATAATTTTTAATTCACTTTAAATCTGTTTATATATTGAGTAGAAGTTGATTTTGCTAAATTATTTAAAATTTTGCTAGTCTTATAAATGAATATGTAGTAATATCCAATAAATTTTCATAAATGTATATGATGATACATGTGCGCATTTTAGTAACAGCACAGATTTGTCGGCTATGTGAAAGAAATGTGGTAGTTGAAACTCAGGAACGTCTTATAAACGACTCTAATGCACTCAAGCATTTTTAAAAAGCTTTTATTTCTATCTTAAAAAAATAAACTATTGTAAATTTTATATCAGCAATAACTCATACAAAAAAATCTAATCGGTATCAGTACCTTAATCTTGTTCGTTTCCGAAACAGTAATAATTGACTAATAATAAAAATTAAAAAAAATCCCAGTCACTCTGTTTTATTTGGAAGTAACGATTCCTTGGATATTTTATTTCATTTTAGTAAGCAGCCTTACTAATAAGAAAAGCCATATACTGTATTAGAAATCAAAACGACATTTCTATTACTTTATTCATAACCCCATTTCAACACCTTTACTATCAAACTCTCTAACAAAGCGAAAATAATTTAAATTCTATTATATTTATTTGCTGTAGTAGAATTAGAATAAGGTATTTCTACTATTTAAAGAGGAAAATAGCATTAAGATATAAGTTCTGCGTCTACTTATTGCCTGTTAAAGTAATTAGGGCAAATTTATAAGTAATTATAAGGTAAATTATAACCCAATTATAAGTAAACCGTGTATATAATACTTTTACCATAGCAAACTATAATCACTGTTTTGTTTCATAAAATAGTTCTCGTTGAATATCAGTATACTCGTAATTTGAGTAACTTTAACGTCATAATACTATTACACTTTTGGTGTTATCTTCTAAGAGCATTTCAAAATACCTTTCAAAATATCTGTTAAATTCCAAATTAATAAACAGAACTAATATTATACACCAACATGTTCTTTGCATAACTTTAACTTTATTGTAATGAAGTAATTACACTTTTATGAAAAAAATGAACACAAAAGTATATTTGTAGCTGTTAATATCAACTTGTTACCTGCTCACACGTGAGATCTTTGATTAGGGGGAGAGTCTATCCGATGCTATTAACTAAAATATAATTAATGTGGGAAAAAGAATTATTCATACACCTACAACAGCTCTGACTACCGCTAAAAAATTTAATTTAGAAAAAAAATCGTCAAATATTTTTGTAGCATATCCATTAATATAAAAAAAACATTTGCTTCATAATTCCGGAAACGCTTTTTTATCTGTCTGTTCACCATTTTAAGTTTTTTTTTTTTAAGTAATTTATACCTCCAGAACGGACTGAAGTATTTTAATAATACATGGTACGTCTTTTTAAACTAATATATATTTATATCTAATGGTTAATTTTTAAAATGATTTAATATCATATTACAGGTCGGTGAATATAAGTGTTTAGTAGGTTGAAAATTATTGTTTTCAGCAGATCAGAAAAATTAAACGATATTATAACTTAATGCGGGCGATAAAACCTTTGAATTAACATTTTACTTAATGTTTATACTTCATGGAATTTTTGTGATAAATTTTATGTTTTATAATAGTATGCAGAATGATTTGACCATTGTTAGACAATATGATTAGCCACATTGTGTAAAAAAACCACGTACGGAGAAAAAATTTTCGCTAATATCACAACATAAAATATCATCTACCCACAGTTTATCAAAAATATTTTGAAACAAATATTTTTAATTTATTTTTTAAAGTAGATTATTTAATATAAAATTAAGCGGTTAAATTCACCCATGAATTTAGCTATGCTGGTAAGCTAGCATGCTTACTCAAACTCAAACTTGAGTTTGTTCTTACGTTTTTTTTTTCTTTTTTTTTTAATCCCTTTCCAATACTATAGAAATCATCCTATTAACTAATACTCTCTCAAATTTTGTGAAAACTACATATGAAAAAAAAAAGATTTAACTTGCCCATTATTTTCTCATAGTACATTTTTTGGTCTAGTTTTACGGTACTACCAAGTGAGAAGACTGTTCCTGAATTCAGTTCGTTGCGTCATAACCTTAATGTCTGAATACATATCGGATAAAGCCGGGGCTCTACGTTGAGTATGTTGTCCTAAATTAAAAATCCTGAAAAATAATAACGTAATCGATAGATATGTCGTGTATTGAGCAATCATTACTTTGATTACAAATTTCATTACCTGGATTAAAAGAAAATATGTGGAAAGTAAATGTAATAATGAAAGAAAGCAATTAAAATATATAAAACAGATATGTTTGAATGGAGGGTGCAGAAGCAAGGAGGATTTTTCCCTTATGTTTCGTTAGCATCGAATAGAAAAAAAAGGGTAAAAAAGGGATATTTTTAAAATTAATGAAGCGGTTAATCACAAAAAAATCGTTATAGCTATTTATAATCTATGAATAAATAAACTGCTACTTAGTGATAAGTAAACTGTGTTTTGTTTCACAAAAATATTAAATTTTCATAGCAGATGATAACGTTTAATTAAATTTTTGTTTTAATTCCCTGAAATGTATTTTTTTAAATATCTAAACCGAGCAGTAATTAAATGCAAATCTTTAATTGGAATACTCACACCCTTAGAAATGATTATTAAATTTAAAAAAGCGTAAAACAATACTATCTTGTAATTAGAAACATTAACTCTGCAGCGCTTATCTGATGAAAAACGTTTTTTCAAAATGAAATGTAGAATATAATTTTCCTCTTCTTTGGAACTGATAGTCTGCAAAATTTCATCACTGTCGGAATGAAACTGTAGATCTGTGTAAAAGACGAAACGGACACGAACATTTTTCTACATATGTATATAGAAGAGATATATACTCGTATATATTGAAAGAGAGAGAGAGAGATTGCAATTATACTTTAAAAATAATTTAATGTAATTTTTGTTTCGAAATGTTTACTGGTAGATTGTTGGTAGTTGATGTTTTAATGTTGTGATGACAATGAAACTTTTTCCTCGTAAATGGTTTCTTTTACACAATGTTACTAGTCATATTAGCTTAACAACCATCTGATATTTCTGTTAAATATACTTTTTACAAAAAAACAAAATTTAAAAAAAAAAGTTATGAATTATATCAAGGTAAAGAACACTCTATTAAACATGAATTTAATAGTTTTGATCTGGGGAAGAAGGTGGTACTGAGTTTTGTTAACAATTTTTTGAGGGACAATAAAATTATCGTTTTAAAAATCAGTTTTCAAGTTTGAGAGAAAAGAAATGAAAACTCATTATCTCTTATTCATATAACTCGGAAAGATCTACCGAAAGACTTAATAATGAAAACTAAAGGATCTAAAATGAGAAGACATGATCACCTTATTTCATATCATCATACGGTGTGTCAAAATTCAGTGGAATGAAAACAGAATTTGTCATTCCACTAATCTTGACATCAAATTACTACGGAACTGAAGAATATTCTGTTAAATTAATTTTGTAGATGCTTTTAACAATAGAAATTGATCTATTGTTAAAAGCATCTTCCTGCTGTTATTAATTGTCAATAAGTGAGAGCTGTTGATTTAGCTAATAATTTGCGAGTGCTTTAATCTATTAATCACAAAAAAAAATGTTAATGGTTTCAAAAAATATTTTTTAGTATTTGGATATTGTAATTTGTAAAAGCATTTGTTGTTTACAACCTATTATTTAAATATTTACTCTTTACTTTCAGCATTGTGTTTCATTGGGGATAATAGAGAAAACTAACATAATAAGTTAATATATTTTAAGAAAAGTCAGTTGTGTTAAACGTTGTTCTAAATAAGAAGAAAATCTATATTCTATGACACAGGAAATAAGATTGGGTAAGGAAAGGAGTAAACTGGCCAAATTTTTACTCAGAAAAAAAGATATATATATATGAGAAAACAGTTAAAAACAAAATTCAATTCCATCTTGTTCTATATGAAGGCACTAGTAAGTTCCTCATGTTTGAATGACAAAACAACACTTTTGTTCGATTTTTTAAGGTTAAATTTTTAAATATTTCTTTATTTGGTATTAATGATACTTTCATTATTTTAGTAAAATGTTAAGAGTTTTATGTATGTCAATAATGTTTCTGATCGCATAACTTTCTTAATACTAAAAAGAAAATTGTAGTCTTAAAATAGGTTATTATGATACATTTATATTTGTACAAATTTAGAAATGATGAAATCCAACACATGAGTAAGAGAAATTTTTCCTCTAAGAAGATTTCTTTTGACTACACTTAAAAGAAATCTTCTTAGAGAAGATTATATCATATAAATTAATACGTTGATATGAATATCGTCATATTAATTTGATGTAATGTAACAATAATAATAATTATTAGTATTATTTAATTACAGAATGATGTTAATTATTTTATATAAAATAAAAAATTAACTTGGATAATGTGGTAAACAGAAATTTCTAAATTTTTATAAAACTGAAATTTTTTGTAGCTGTAAACATCTACATTTGTTTCTATTGTAACAAATATTGTTTAATACCGTAATATAAAACTGCAAACTTTTCTAACATTCCATAATAAAATGTATAATGGGATTTTTTTTTAATCTTATTAATTAAAGTAGAAATATCTGGCTAAAATTTCTAACTGTGATTAAAAAACGGATAAATAATTGCTGTAGAAATTCTATTTATTGTATAATCAGTTCCGTAATGAAATGGAGGATAATAAAAATAAAATTTCGCAATTCTTAAAATAAGACTGAAAGAAAAGTAAACCTGTATGCTGTAGAATACAGCCACTTTTACTTACCTGGTATCATAGATCTAAAGCTATGCTACAAAAAGGAAAGTATGGTAATCATTCAAAACTGGGTTATGGGTCTTTTTGTATTTATCGGCATTTCATGACACGTAGGACCCCCCCGCCCAAAAAAAGGGGGCCATCATATAATGATAATTTTAAAATAAAACGTCATTATAAATTACCTCCTCCCAAAAAAGAAATCTTAGGTAATTTTTTTATATATCATTATGTTTAATTATATAAGAATAAATAACCAATGCCAGGAAAGTATAGGAACTCTGTTTTCAGCTTTTTTCCCTTGGCTTGTCTTCTCCTGCAAGTACTTTTGGTAAATGGTTGAAAAAATAAAATTCAGATTAAGGAATCTGTTAGTGATAATTTTTTTAAAAAACATTTAATACGGTTTCAGAGACTTCAAAATGTAACAGAAAAAAATATTGAGTAAAGTTCACAATGTCATGAAACATCTAAAAATGTGAATGCTAGTAATAGTGACCAAACAATATCTCCACTTCATAATCACATATATCAAGTGGTTATCTCGTTTTTTTGTTTTTTTTTGTTTTTTTTTAATTAAAATATTTATCTTAACAAAATTGCAGAAAAGTGTTAGCTTGTTTATATGCTTTGTTTATACAATTAAGGTTTTGAGCTGAAAATTCAAAAATTTAAGAGGATTAAATTTTATGCGCTTAGCGAAACCTAATAAAACAAGGGATTTAACAGAACGTTTTTAGTAGAAAATTTTATGTAAAATCAAAACGCTAGAGGAATAAATTTGTAAAATATAAAGACTTATAGCAGTTAAGTGTCAAGACTATAAAAAAATAATCACTATAAAAAAAATCATCCAACAGAAAATGACAAGAACATTTAAATGAAAGGTCTTTTAATTCCGAGTTTGGAAAACGTTATTTAGGAGAATTATTTTAAAATTTAAGCCTAAAAAATTCAATATTTTAAAAGATGGTGAAAATTTTGCAATTATCCTAGAAGTGAACTTAAACAGGATGAGCAACGTAAAACTGAACCCATAATGAAACCGCTACTCAACACTATGAGGTTTTATGTTGCTCACTCTGTATATTTATGTAATCTTGTTAAGCAAGATTACAAATTATATTTATGTATTACACATCCCATAAATCTTTATTAACTAAAATTTTTATCTTCATACGTTTTTGAAATTTCAGCTTATTACAAAAAATTATATATTTTAATCGGGTAACATATTTTAAATTATTAAAACGTAGGAGTATTAGTCCTGTTGAAAAAGATTGGAGATTATTCATATATTTTAAATAGTAAGTAATTTACGCGATATATTATTTTACTTATCTTGATTAGCCTTGCAGCTCTTCAAAATCGTGTGCTATGTATTTTCAGCCTGCATTACATTAAGTAATATCACAAAGGCAATGCGTATATTTATTTTAATATTATTTAGAATTAAATAGCCAAATAAGCTACAATATAAGAATTCTTTTAAAGACAATTTAAATTTTAAATAAAATTTCTCAAACGGGTAATTTATGCATTTAAGTACCTCATCAAAAATATTTTTCGTTGAATTTCTAAGATATTTAAGTAAGAATTTCTGTCAATGACCGGTCCTATATGTCAATGACTGGTAATACGCAATACAAGGTATTTTCAATAAGACTGTGCACCTGCATATTCTGATCGTACAGTTAGTGATTTCCGAGAGAAAATTCACACTTTCACGGACATGGACGAGAAGATGTAAGCCTTTGCAATGGCATCCCTATACCTCTGATCCCTATGACCTTTGATCTAGAAACTTCTGGTCGTAGGTATTAATGAAAGAAAGTGTATTCTTTCTCGAGGTGGGCGGCGATGCGGCCAGCTAGTGGGAAAATCTCCCCAGAGGAAGTGATGGAAAGAGTGCTTAATTCTGATGACGAATGGAACAGGTGTTGCAGATGATTCCGGGAAGTTCTTCCACCAAGATGAACGAGAAAGAGCATTAGGAATAATACGAGGAGAGGAGGAGGTAGTGTGTTGCTGGTGAGTGATGGTGGTTGACAGCGGGAGTTCAACCGGATCGTCGCTGCTGGTGCCCTCGGGGGACGCCTGAAGCTGTGGCTTGAAGGCTACACAGGTGTGCTCGGTAACACGCGTTATGGCGGTAAAAACCTTATTAGGTGGTTCCGTAACCACGTCGTTGGGAGGGAGTGGTTTTTAGTGGTTCCCACCGTGCATGCGGTGAGCCCAACACACCCAGATTGTACGGAATACTGGGCGTTTGGTTGAGGCAAATATTCCCACTTCCTACGTAAAAAAAATTCTTTAATTAATATATCTTAACAAGTCGCGTAAGACAGATTAAATTATTATTTCGCTGTAAAAGAAATAAAATTGAATTTTCTTTTAAAATATATGATCGCAAAAAAACGAACCTAAGACTACAAAACAAAGCATTATAATCGACGCAAAGTTAAAGGAAGTAATTAATATCTTGATCATATTACTAAAACATCAATCAATGTCAATGGCAAATTTTACGCTCGCACTTGTGTGCGCGAGTATGTGTAATTATGTGTGTATAAGTGTATTCGTGTTCATACTCTCTTATGTCCTTGCTAAAATCCCTATGCCCTGATTCACTATCATCATTAAAGGTTATGTTACAGTAATTTAAAATTTAATTTTCACAGTAATAATAATAATAATACTAGGGAGGAAGACAATTTTGTGAAACTTTGAAGGATTTTGAAATTGTTACAGAAGACAAAGTTTCTTAGTATACAAAACAGATAATTACTGTCTGACTAACAACTAGCTTAAGCCGAAAACAAAACCTGTCTTGTTGCGTAATAGACGCAACCACAAATTTAATAAATATTATAGCTACGTTAAAAAGTCTACTTTTATTTTCAAAATATAAAACATTATTTTTTTAATAAAATTGGATTTCTGAATCTAAAATTTTTCATAAATTATTCAGGTTTTTTAAAATAAGTTATATTCTTTGCATACTCCGTTATGAGATCTTGTATCTTTATAAAATGAATTTGTAATTTAAAAAAATCCTTAATTATTTTTACGCGGTTAAGATTCCAGTCATTACGTTTTGTATACCTTGCAAAAAATAAATTACAAAAGATTAAGAAAACACAATAAAATAAAATGCGATAAAATATTATTTATGCGTTTCAACCATAGTTATAATAAAATTAAAAAATTATTTTTTCAAACAATAACCCTGCTGTGCATCCCAGTCATAAGCTAGAACAAACATTAAAATTACATAATTTTATACGTTTTAGAACTTTAATTTTTCCATCATAATAATAATAATAAACTCGTAATTTTTATCCTGGTATAAACTAAAACCAGTTTAGTTCGTACTTCATTGGATTTATCGATCGTGCGCAATTATCAATAAAATATAAGATCACAGAATCGAACTGAAATTAAGGATACATTCATGAAAATAAAATCAATTTGGAAATTGCAACATAAATACGCTTTCTGGATAGGAAGAGGAAGGAGATGAGTTAGGAAAGTACAAGACCCGGCTCTTCACTGAATCAGGGAAATAAAGTTGAAAAAACTGAAATAGCCTTGATGGATAAGGGAATTAACTAAAATAGGTTAATTCCCTATGTAATTGAATAGCTCGAGAAGGTGTTAGAATAATATTATCAGATGCATTGTTTTGCAAAGAGATTAACTGAGAACTCAAGGGTATTTGTTCAGACTTGATGAGTGAGAAGATCATCGTCACAACAACTGTACAGTCTTAACAGACGACTATTACGAAAATAGTTATGGCAAAATCGTTGTATATATTTACTTAAATAATTATCAGATGAGTTTCACGCTTTTGCCTAGGAATATCCTATAAAAAATAGTTCAGAGTAAATAATAATAATCATACGTAAAGGAGTCAAACTTTTGTATTATTTACAATCAAATTTAATGAAAACGAAGTTATTTTGGTGCAATTCAGTTAATTCTAAATTTTATTTCACTTGCATAACGAATAATCCTACCACTATTAAAATTTTATATTTAAAACCTAGTTTTGGGGAAAAAACTTTTTAATAATCTGTTTCAGTAGAAGAATAGAAAAATATTTACTTATATATTTGCTATGTTAAAATTTGATTGATGGAATATAACACGGATATGAATATTCAACAGCCGAGCTAATGTGAAAATTTAACTCCTGGTGATAAAAGCATTATTCATTAGTCTCAATTAAACCAGAAAAAATATTTTTACTGCCCCTTCACATCAAACTGGGATTAATAAAAATTTTGTAAAAGGTATGAAGAAGGAACAATCAGAAATTCTTATACATGAGACAGAAATTTCCAAAAGTAACTGAAGCAAAAATTAAACAAGGGATTTTTGTTGGCCCACGAATAAGGGAGAGATAACCTGAATGTTGACCAATATAGAACCCATTGCTTGGATAGTGTTTAAACACAGTAGAAAACATTTTTGGGTGCGCGTAAATCACAAAATTACCACAATATTGTAGATAAACTTATAAATTCATACGAGCTATGGGATGTAAATACGTATCTAAAAGACCATTTTCTGCATTCGCATCTGGATTTCTTCCCACCATCTTGGAGCATAGTGATGAACATAGTGAACGTTTCCACCAAGATATTTGGTGTTGAAAAACCACTGCAAAGACAAATGGAGTGTCAATATTCTAGCTGATTACTGTTTGAGTTTAATTTGAGATATACCTGAGGCTACCTACAAAAGGAGGGCATCTGCTAAGAAGTTTTAAAATAAATATATGACATCCCATAATATTAGTTATGTTAACTTTTATAGACGTTTAATGCACCATTTCTATTAAACTGAGGGTGGTAGAATGATTTTACTTAAAGGTTTGTACGAAAAAAAAACAATGTAGAGAAAGGTATCACACTTACAAAAATATTAAAAAAACTTTTATTTTGTATGTCAGTGTTAACTTTGTACAATCAAGATTTTAAATATGTGTTTTGTGCTTAATTTAAAAATGTTTAATAATAACCTGAAGTATAATAAATTATTTTTATTCAAGCAATTGACTACTTTCTTTCTACTAATTTCTAATTATGTGATTTAGGATAAATTAAATTCATAAAAAGTTAAACGGAATAAACACAAAAATTCATCTTCTACATCAATAACAAACAAACAATTTTAAGCTTTCCTGGTGATTAACAATAAATAAAATTTTAAACATTGTGTAATTTTATTCGACGGTCAATTATTGTACAGTACCAAACGTTTTAATCGATTAAAAAATAATAGCAATATTTCGTTATTAATCAACCACACAATCGTTTTAATCAACCCCACAAACCGATTCAGAAATTTTATACTAAACAAATTTCAATAAATTTACGGATATAAAGGGAAACATGCAGATTTTAAGCTGAAAAATATTCACTTTATAAATTACGTCTGCTTAGAATTTTTTGTGGTATTTCCCAAGCTTTTCAAGGTTGGAAATAAAACAAAACTTTATATGAATAATAACACAAAATTTTAATTGAAAGAGTCGTTTTGTGTGTTTTTTGTTTTATTAAATCTGTTAAAATTTATAAAAATACAGAGGTTGCTTTAAAAACAAATTTAATTAGATTCAAATCGATAAAAAAAAATCTAAATTCAGCAAAATAATTACAAATAAAAGAATTATACGATGAAAATAGTCAATAAAACATGTAAAAATTTTATACAACGAAATAATTTATGTTTCCGTAGAGACGTCCTGGTTCATTCATCTTGATACACAATTCATTGCTATGTTCATTTTTTTTTGTTTTACATGATTTTTTAGTGTTATAAGATTTTTCAATTTACGGATAAAATACAGAACAAACATTGATCGTAAAATAACTGATAGTCTCTTACACCCAGATTACGCTGTTTATATATTTCATACATTTAGGTTTATTCACGGAATAATACATTTTTATTAAATAAACTGCTGAGTTAATAAGTGTATTAAAAACAATCATCGAGTAATAGAAAATCTTATATGTTTATGCGCACTTCAACCCTAACCCTCTTTGAAAAACCTTACTTATATACACCATTTTACGTATTTATCTATCACAGGTAAATAACATGACGACCATCAGGCGTGTAAAAAAGTGAGTAAAAATAAGAGCACTTTTTTCCCAAAAATAAAACGTTTATAATGCACTGTACCGCATGAATATAAACGTATAATACATTTAATGTGAATTTAGGTTACAACTTTTTTGGTTATATTAAATAAAACACACTCTACACAAAACTTCTTATTGAAGTTTTTACATTTATTTAATTACTACATTTTCCAATGGAAAGTAAAATTAGGAATATGCGAAAATTATTTCCGGCGAATAAGAAAATATGTAAGATCTTACAAAAACATTATAAAAAAGGAACGACCCAAATATTTTTCGAATAAATGATTATAATGTAACAGATAGTAAGGTATTCCTAAAAATATAAATTATACGTCGAATTAATACACAGAAGCGAATTCATGTCACTTGCAGCATTGAAATCAATAAATTCACTAGACTTATATATTCATGTAACCGTTGAACACGGTGATATGTGAATTTAAAAGTCTTATCAGAGAGGTTACCACGTTGATATCCAGCCATTAAACGTCACAGAGTTAAAACCAAGCTATAAATAACGAGTTAAAACATGCCAATAACGAATACCTCATCCTCATTTATTTATTATTTACGTAATCGATTCGAATTTTAACATTAATGTAAAGTATTATTTATCTAATCAATAGTGAACTACAAACGATTTTTTTTTTTTTTTTGGGTGAAGATTACGAATACCTATAAAGATGATTATAAAAAATAAAAATATAATGTTTTATCTCGGTTTAAAAATTTTATTATTAATGGTAGATCATTTATTTATTCCAGATCTGACAATTATTAAAATTAGTGGCACTAGTCCATAGGCAAAAAGTTATAAATTAAATAATGTTCATTTGCTAAAATATATAGCTCGCCACGAGGGGAATAAAATGGAGCAACTGATGTACGCACATCTACGTTCTTAGGTCAATAACCAAAACTCAAATGTGTTTTTTTTCGTTAATATAAATTGACTATTATAATCTTTTAAAAAGATTTACAAAATAATAGTAAAATACAGCATATATTACTCGTATTTAATTATTTTATCTGATTATTTCGTATTACGGGTTTCTGTAAAAGGTGGAAACGTGGTTTGAACGCCCTTTATTTAGAAAAAAATTAAAAGATACAATTCCGAAAAATATTCAGGCAATACATTCAAAAATATGTTTAATCATATCAATATTTTTATAAATTTCAGGTTGTTTCAGTGATTATTTCTGCGATAATGTTTTCTATCTTCACATAAAATTCGAAGTATTTAATAACAGCAAATATAAAAAATGGCTATCTTTAAAATTAGAAGGCTATCTATAATTAACAATAAGTTAGTAAATAATAAACACTGGATTAAAAATTCTAGTAGCTTCTAAGATAAACTTAAACTTTAGACTTACTGTTATTCAGTAGTTACCAGTTTGCGTAAAATCAATATAAGCTGTAAGTACACCTTGAGTGATAGTAAAACCCTTCAAAACGGCCTCTTAATAAAAGAGAAACTATAAGAGCATAGAAAAAAAGTCCGATAACTTCACCATATATAAGGCCGAAATAAAGTGGAAAGGGTGTTTTCTGTTTTGAAATGTTTTGCTTTGTTAAGAGTAAATAAAAGGACTTTTACTTTAACATTAAAGTGATTTGAATGAAATAAATGAGTGTTATGTCGATGGAGATAATTCCTTTTCACAGTCTTATTTTTTCTGGTGATATAGAATTCCAAAATGAATCGTAACTTGATATAAAACAGACTATCTTTGGACTTTAATAAAACAGGACTGGAGTCCTGAAAATGTAGTGTATCAGAATTTGTTGGAAAGAAATTATCAAAGCACCTGACTGTTGTTTAATATTCCGATGATGGTATATTGAGTTGTTTTATTTGTTTAAAGCATTTTGATGTTTTTAAAAATGTCTTCTATGATATTGTTAGCATGAATACTATAAGTAAGAATATTACATGATGCCTTTCTTTCTGTTTTTCCTTATTTGTATATTTTGTTGCTCGCGATTCGTGTAATGTGTTACACGTTTTAGCAAGTCATCAAATTCGGAAATTTAAACTGTTTCTGTGTTACCTTTTATTTATACAATATTATGTTGAATTTTTTTCATTTAACTAATTAATTATTTTATTTTTACATTTTCGATAAAAATCCTTTAAATAAATATAAAACACTCACTTTAAATAAAAAATTTAATAGAAGAATGAAATGATATAAAATTTCCAATCAGTTAATTTTAAATCACCAGTAAAAAAACGAGTTGGAAAAAATTTCATAACTTTCTCGACTTTTCACTAGACAGATTTTTATTTCAAATCAATAGCGTATAAACATACCAATTATTTAACTACGCAGTATTTAGACTATAATCGCAACATCAAGGTTAGTAAAAAATTTTGAGTTTTATTTCCTTGACCCAGGTTATCTTAAAAATCATGCAGTATTAAAATTATAATAAAAACACAAAATTCTCAACAAAAAAATTGTGTATATATATATATATATATATATAATATATATATATATATATATATATATATATATATTATATATATATATATATAATATATATGCCCATTATATTTAATATATGCCCACTGAGGGCATTAAAATGGACAATTAAATGACATTAAGTTTGTTCATTAAATTATGAACAAAAAAGGGAGAGGCAGTTTTTGCTATTTTTAATTTTCATCGCAAAATCAAGGAGGTACCTTTGTTTATTTCTCTGGGTTGGTCGTCAATTCCAATTAGTAAACACCATCTTAGTTTACACCTCACCATCCTTCGACCAGCTCTTGAATACTACTCCATGATTTGGAATTATAAGAGAGGTGATACCAGTGATAAAACAGAAATAATCCAGAGAAGATTGTTTTCAAACATATCTTACTGAGCAATTCCCATTCTACGAGGATGGATTCAGACAGAGAAATCTACAGGCAAGAAGGAGCTTCAAGAAGGCAAGTAGAGTTTGGTCTAGTGGTGAACTCGTCATTGCAAATCAACTGATTCGTAGTGGAGAGTTCCAAGGTTCAAATCCTAGTAAAGGCAGTTAGTTACTTTTATACAGATTTGAATTACTAGATCGTAGATATCGGTGTTCTTTAGTGGATGGGTTTCAATTAACCACACATCTCAGGAATGGTCGATCTGAGACTGTACAAGACTACACATCATTTACATTCAATCATCCTCATTCATCTTCTGAAGTAATACCTTACGGTGGTTCCGGAGGATAAATAGAAAAAAGAAAGAAGGAGCTTCAGGATGTGTTTTTACTTATAAGACTGTACATGGATGCAGTGAAATTAAAATTTAGAGCATTGGTTATAGAATACCTTATGTGGCTAACAGAAAAATTAAGTTATTTTGTTATACGCAGCACAGTCGGCTAGCTTTGGCGAGATTGTTAGAAACTTTATTGTTAATAAAGTCTGCAACGAAATTGACATTTTGTAGTAGTGTCTTCAAGAAGATTGTAGAAATTCTGTTCACCGATTTCAATTTCTGATTAGATGATTTAGAACCTCTATATATAAAAACATTAAATACGTACATCAATAAATTATCCATACTACAACATGATTTAAATGTATCCTTAAATTGTATGATTTATCAATTGCATGATTTTTACTCGGAATTCCGAGTAGCCAAAGTTTCTGAATAATAATCGATTAATTCTTAAGATTGTTTTTTTTTCACGCCAATGAAAAAATTGTTTTCCACCATCTTTACATAATTTTGTTTCTTTATTTTAAATCCAATTTCTAAATCGTTTCCCACCATGTTGACATAATTTTGTTACATTAAAAAACCTGTATTTGTATCAATAATTAGCTTAAAATCACCAAAGACATCATACGAATAATTGTCTTTCATAACACACATCTATTAAACTCATTCGCCTCTATATAAAAATAAAATTTTTACATCAATAATAAAATGATTTTAAATATTTTTACTTACGTTTTAAATTTTCATTTACAAGTCTCTTATTTTCGATTTCTATATATTGTA
This sequence comes from Lycorma delicatula, assembly GCF_047948215.1. Lineage (NCBI taxonomy): Eukaryota > Metazoa > Arthropoda > Insecta > Hemiptera > Fulgoridae > Lycorma > Lycorma delicatula. The sequence goes on along the minus strand of NC_134457.1, from coordinate 134,315,426 downwards.
ACATTGAATGTAACTGAGCAATATCATCTTTATATGACTTAAAATCTTTAGTGAAATAATCTTTTATAATTTTCAAACATTTATCATAGAAATCTTTTGATATCCAACTCGCTTAATTCAAAATTAATTCATCCCTTAAATAAGTAACAATAATCAATAAATCTAATGGATTTGTACCCTTTAAATTCACTTTATATAGGATATTTTGTTGGCTCAAATTCGAGCCGACTAATTTTACTGAATAATAATCAATTAATTTTTTCGAATCTTTATAATTGTTATTCTTTTCCCCCATTTTGATATAATTTTTTTGCATTAAAAAGACCTGTATTTGTATTAGTAATTAGCTTAAAATCAGCAAAGATACCATATGAATAGTTGTCTTTTATCTGTTCATAACACACATCTATTAAACTCATTTATCTCTATACATAAATACGATAATTTTTACAACAATAAAATATTGATATTAAATATTTTTGCTTATTATATAGAATCGTAAAAATGTCTAATATTTTCGATAAATTGAATAGTTTAAATTAGTGTAATAATATTAAAAATATTAATGAAATGATGTATAATAGGCGATATAGAATTTAAAAAAAAATGGCGTTTACAAAGACAAAAATTGGTGATTAAATTATTGCATCAATTGAAGATTTGGAAAAATATTTTTACCACAAAGATTCAATGATCTTACACTATCAGATTTGAATGAAATTAATAATTCTAAAGAAGTTTATATAATATATAAGGGTATGAAAAAAACTGTCTAATGCTCATAATTATCATGATGTAGAGTTTACATGTGGTAATGATGTTCCATATTAAGTTGTATATTTTAGAGATGAATTCGTTTTGTAGGAAATGTAGGTTTAGAACTCCATAATGTAATTGTGTCGTGCTCGAAAAAAGTAAAATACTATCTAGTTGCAGTATTTGTAAGGAAACTAAATTAACGTATATTAAAAAACTAAACTAATTAACGAAATCGAACAGGCTAATAAAATGAATGTAGGCTAATTTCTATATTTTTTTGTAGTTTGTCACCATGTTAATAATTCTAAATAATCAAACGTTTTTTTTTTTTGAAATTAATTATTGACAGCTGATGAGAAAGACGATTCCCAATTGACGTTATTTACTAATCATGTGTTATAGACATGTAAAAGATTGACGTCATAGGAAACAGAATTGTGCTTTTTGTAGTAAATACACTCTTTCATGGTGAAAATTTAACTAGAAAGAGGGGGTCACTCTTGTGAAAAAAACCTCAGGTTCTGCGTCAGTGGCTCTTTCTCAGGACTGGTTGGCCTGACGCAAAACCTAAGGTACTACTACTGTGGTCATTAGCCCTTATTAACTCACAAAAAAATAAAATAAAATTCCATTCCATCCGTGATAAAATGACACTTTCGAACCAGTCAAAAGACTAGACAAAAATGACTTGCCAAAAAAGAAGATTTAGAAATACACTTATCATACAACATAAGAAACCACAAAAGAAACATATGATGACAAGAGAGCCCTTGCCCCTTAAAAATCCTCAATCCATTTCTAACAAGATGTTTCAAAACTATCAAAACAGCTGCAATGTACAAATATTAAAAACTAATCATTAAAATTCTTCACAAGTTCATAAAAACAATCTCATTGTTACATTCTATCGCCTCGGTTTACCCTTAGGCCATCCTTTTTCCTTCTTTTTCCATCTTCTTGAAGGCCTCGACGTCGAATTAGAAGGTTTCTGAGACTTTGATGGATCCTTCTGATCTTTCACAGTAAATTACGGAGGATATCTTGTTGCCGGCATCAGATGACACCGGCTCCAATGGTACAGTCAGTAATGCGTCGAGTCGCAGAATCCTCTCAGCTTCTATTTTTGACGCTTTATGCTGCTATCCCTAATTGGTCGACTATTCATCTTCTGATTAATGATCTGTTGGGAAAAATTTGCTTAGGCTAACGACAGTTCAGTTATCACGTCCTTTGGATTGAAGGAGACTGCGGGAGCGGCAGCAACCTGTAGGTAAGATTCTTTTTGCGATCTGCAAAGCAATATTTTTCTGGCATCAAAAAATCTTTTTGAATGATCCTTTTGAAGTGATCTTCTGAGTGGTCTTTACCTTGTGCATTGCAACTTGTATTTAGGGCAATTTCTTGATCTCGCCGTATGATGTTCATGGTCATCTGGGTGTAATGCGTATCCAAAAGCATTCATGTATGGTGTTGCAGTTTTCTGACATCCAAAACACCGAATGGTGTTCGAATGAACGGACGAACATCCAGCCTTTATTTTTTCTGACATTTAGGTTTATTAAACATCAGAACATGCAACGCAGTGGGTAAGAATTCTCCGTTGCGTCGTGTATTTAATCGTCAACAAGCAATAACTCCTTGTTCATGAAGCTCCTTGACGATTTCTTCTTCAGCGCATGTTAGCCAGTCTCTACACACAACATCTTTGGAGGTATTAAGCATACCATATGTACAACATTAGTATCGATAAATCTCATCATCATGTCTTTCAATAGCGTGATGGCTGTATTACTATATGGGTCTCAACAAACAGTCCCATAACAGTCTTCCTAGTTTTTTAACAGGTCCTCCTCCAGCTTTAATGATTCCTCAAAAAATTATGATAGGACTGATTTTAGAAAAATTCCCTTCTTTCTTCTTAATGATTAGATACTTTGAAAGTCCATAATTATTAGGTCAAAACTTAGTTCGATCCCTCTTCTCTGTATGACTAAACTCGACGCTCTTCTTCCTCTTCGCTTGCGAAGACAAGGGCTCTCCAAAACAAGAGTTTTTACATGAACCCTCTGCCACAGAAATTGTGGAAGTCGATTTCCCGTAATATGTAGTTTCACCATTCAATATGTCACAAATTAAGGGTGGAGAGACGGTTGGGCATGCCGCGGGTCTTTGATCCTGCCTGGGTTCCCCTAGTCAGCCGCCTCACGCAGATTTAAACTGGGCCGAGGAATCAGGTACTATCTGACCGTCGTACGTAGCATTAAGAGCTCCGATATCTTCCATGGGACAATCCCTGACAAGGGCCTTAGTGGTCTCAAACTGAGCGGCGCCAAGACTTTGGCAGAGCAAGGCTCACATCAGTTCACCCTCAATCCGGCTTTATAACCGGGAAGAGGGATGAGCATACCCCATCCGCCAAAAAAGAAAAACAGATCACGATCATGTATCACACCCCCGCTGCAAACAGCAAAACCGAGAAGCACAATCACAACCAGCTCGGATAGCTTAGGAGCGCCAATCCCGTTCTCCGCAGAGGAGCTCCTGAGCAAAATCATTGCCCCGTTGGCACGTAAGTAGAAGTATCGAAGTACCGTGTCTTTGCCCGCCCTGGACATGAGCTTAGATGTCATTACACGGACATGGGGTTGGTTTTGTCCGGAGCATCAACATTATTTTTTTTTATTTTTATTTTTTTTATTATTATCCTTTTGTCTCGGAGTTGTTTCACATCCGGAATAATTTGCATATGGCACAGTTTAGAACCATCAATTTCCTGAAATATAATGTAAAAACAAATTTATTCGCAATTAACAAATTAATTTTCATATAAAATTACAATCAAGTACAGTATTAAGCTTTCATAACGATATAATTGAAATCGAAGTACATAAATACATACAACATACGTACATGCATAAATAAATACACAAAATTATATCGGAGTGTCTTTATTTGTATTATAAAAAATATGTAATATTATGAAAAATATAGCACTATTCTGTAAACAAAATTAAATAATAGAGCAAATGAAAATGCAACGGAATTGAATTCATTTTGCACAATACTGCAACAAAATTATCAATAAATATAACTAGTGTAAGCATATAAAAGAGTAACTAATCTAGTTATCATTTTGCTGTTACAACTTTTGGCGCCAGTAACTACGCTGTTAACAATGTGAAATCTTTTCTTTCTTTTTTTTAATAAACTTCCGTTTTCATTAATTTTGTCTTTACTTTTCGACTAATATACAACGTTTTAATTAAGTAATTAAAACAAAGATACACTTAATTTTGTGTATAATATTGTAGTTTTTTTATTACAGTTATTTGCAGTATTATAATATTTTAAACTCAGAAATCTTCTTTTCTAAGTCATCTTCTTAGGTGGATATTAATAGAATTCAAAAGGAAAGGAAACTATAAACTACTTATTGTTAAACTAAATTGCTTTAACTATTTATATTTCTTACGTAAGAATAATAGTTAATTGAAATTTAACTGAAATTGTCACGATGAAACAATGAAATTGTATAGGACAAAATAATTGTATAACAATCTATGATTTCAGATAATCATCTTTATGATAAATTACAATACCAATTACTATTTATAGTAATAATAATCATACCAAATATACCCGTAAGTAGGAAAACAGAATTTTAACATTTCATTTTATTCTATAAGAAATAAGTATTCTTAATTGTATTAGAACAGTGTAGTAGAACTATAGTATAGTATAAAAACTTATTTTCCCATTTCCAATTTATAACAAAACAAAGGCTCTAATATCAAATGTCAAACTTGCCTTTGGATCCTTTCAACATATATACTTAAGTATATTGTAATGGTTACCATTACAAACAATTATAAAGTTTTGTTATATTATTATGGACACAAGAGTAAAAAATTCCTGCTTCCGCAAATAATGATTCTTAAAATAATAAAAGTTGAACATTTAAAAATAGAGAATTTTTTATTTTCATTTTATTTATTCATTGATTTGTATTTGAATATTACATTTTAGATTCTTGTGTATTGATTAAATGAAAAATTTTACTTTAATATTTTTGTTAAGAAGAAAAAATTTAATTTAAAAAATTATTTTATACTATAAAATTTACTATTTATAGTAACAGATGCGACAACATTTTAAATGAATGAAAGATAAATGGTTGCTCCACGATTAATAAAACGGGTTAAAAATTCCCTATCGGCACGCCGGAAGGCGGAGGTAGATTTCACAGGTCCTAAGTAGGGGTATCTTTTTCTTTAAAAAGATTTTCATCTTAAAGTTAAGAAAAACTTCAAATTTACTCAGTACGACAACGGTTAAATATGAAAAACAGTTTCACACGTTTAGCATACGACAAACCCTATCTTCTTACATTTCCAGCAACATTTTGGTCATTCCTTGCCGGAAGGTTTGGTTATATCAAAAATTGTTACAGACAAAGGTTTTAGGTAATGTTTACAGGATTGACGACCACTTTAAACCGATTCGATACTGTGTACTATTACGGGAGGGATGATTATTTTTTGTCTTCGAAACCCCATTTTTTCCATCCCCTGGGCCAATCAAATAGTTGGTGATATCAAAAAACTTTACTTAAATAAGTTTTAGGCCCTTATCGAAAGAAAAGTAGGAACTTAAACGTGTTCGATATTTTACTTAATAAGAAAGTTATAGCGATATTTTATTTTTTTCGAAAAAGACTCCCATTTTCACCCCCATGGTCCGATTTTTCCCATTAACAAACTCGACCGAGATTTTGGATCGTTATATTTTATGAAACAAATTCAAAGTGATTGGCGCAAAATTACGGCAGTTATCGTGTCCACAAGAGTGAAATAAAAATAAAAGTATATATAAACTTTTGAACTGACGGTTGTTTTGGGGTCTGAGGGATATGAAACGCGAAGATATGTCGAAATTTTCCGGAAGTCGAATCATGGTAACCATGCTTTATTATGAAATCTACCTAAAAACAAAGAAAGTAATTTTTTTACCATCAATTGTCTTAGAATTTAATTTACGCCTAAAAAAATGTACGCTCATGAAAGTAATTTATGTTTTTAAAATCGTTTAAATTTCAATAAAAAGTGAGTTAGATTGAGGCCCTAACGGAGTAAATAATTGGCTTTTGGCCAACTTGCTTGTATTAATTTCGTTTATTATTAAAATAGTTGAACTTTATAACGCGTAAAATAAAAATGTTAGGGATGCATATGACGTTAGGGGTGCATACCTCTGACGTGGTAACTGTCGTTACGCGCTTCACAAAAGGGGGTTGTAGAGGATGTATCCATGTGCTCCGTACACAGTTCTTTTACAGTGATAATAACTATTAGACTTCAAACTATTGCTAATAACGTTGCATTGTAATTCCTTATGATCTGAATAGTTTCACAATAAACGTCTTGGAAATAGCAGCTCCAATTATCATTTTACATTACCACCGATCGTTGGTGAATCCTAGGTCCTGCACTGATAGAGAGTACGTACTGAAGTCAAAAGGAAAAGATATGTTTACATAAAATTTTACTATTGTACTTCCCGCAAATCCTTCCTGAAGCTTAAAAGTAATAGCAAGTATCCGGCGCTTTAAAGCTAGCCGACTCGGCGAAGGTATGGTAAAGCTGGCAGAAGATTGCCGAGTCCATCACTTTGGGGATTGAGCGTACGGCTAAGGTTCCTAACTCAATTCTCGAAAAAATACTGTTTTTCAAAGTATTGAAGTAAATAAAGATACTGAGTAGAAACAACGCCAAAAAAACCTTAGAACGAAATAAAAATGTTAAGTTTGGAAATTAGAAATAGAAATCTGTGTAGATGTACCTTGAAACAACTGTTTAACTTAAAGGTTTACGCCAGTTAGAAAGCCGAACCAAGGTGGACCGATAGAGATTCAAGGGTTTAGTCAGAACTTCTTCATATTGTGACGGGGAATGATGGAATGTAGAAAGAAGGGGAAGATGGAAGGAAAGATTTAAGAAGCAGGGTTCACTGCCATATTGATTTATTTATATTTTTGCATAAACCGAAACACTCATGTGTACAGGACGTTCAGAAATATTATTTTTCAAATTGTTAATTATAACTTACATAGTTTAACATTAAATACTAAATTTAATCAAAAACTATCCTTTTAAATCTCATTCCCATTAATCATATGGATATCCTTTATTTCATGTGAAGTAGTCAATGAGTAAAATTGTCACTACTCAAAAAATTACATTTTAAATTCAATACGTTTTCATTTCAAGCAAAGATTACTGATTTCACAATTATGGAGTAGTTTAGATGATTTACCTTACAAATTTGTTGAAGGTTAAGGAATCCGACGGTTAAGTAATCATTCAAAATGCAATAGGTTTTTGAGATTAAGAGATCGAGGTTCTTGAGCACCAATGAAATATACTGATCGATATATAATCTACACATATTACAAAAGTAAACCATCCGCGAAAAAATTAAGTTGTTATCAATATAAAAAAGAGTTCTTTGATTTTTTCATATTCTTTCTCAAATACTTAAAAAATGATTTTCTCTATTTCTAATTAATTTTTCAACTTATTCAATAAAATCGTATCATTTAACTATGGTAATTATTTTTCTCTAGTTCCGTTTCTATCCGGTAGGACTTAAATCCAAAGCATTTCGATCTAGAAAGTATAACAATAAACATTTTACCGTTACGACTGCCGGTAAAAAAAAAATCAACTTTTTATATTAGATTTATATTCTTTCTGGTTTAAATAAATGTCCAAAAACATCTTAAGTTCGGCTATATTTTTTAATAATAATTATTTTGCTTGTAAAAGAAGAATGCGAGATAATCCAGATTTAGATGAAGATTGTTTTTCTTGAAAAATTATACTTCAAACTAATTGGCATCGTTTCAATCTTGTAGAAAAGTTAAGAGCGACAATTAGCGTCCTTTTTTCACTTACTTTCATAATCAATCATGTGCTCTTGACTTCAAAAAAATATTTAACAATTCAATAGACTGATTATGAATTAACCGAGTATAAATATTATTTACCATTAAATGTATTAATTTTGCGATTAAGACAGAAATACTGTATTTAAATATATAAAAATTTTAAATAATATTCCATTATTTTATTTCTCGTAGAATTCTTGCAATATAACAAATAACATCATATATTAAAATTTCAATAATAACATTTAATTATATGACATAAAATAATTATTATTTTGTCAAGTAAGTTGTAATTATTAAAATAAACTGTAAATTAATTTTAAGTTTAGTGCTTGATGATTGCCTTAGTCTTTCTACACGACTACCCAAGAAGGTGTTTAATGTATTTAGGGTGTATCTATGTACATTTTTTTCCACCGTAGCAGCTCAACGGCTGAATCGACTTAGATGTATGACCCCGCGTTTGAATCCTTACTTTACCGGGAGTGTTGTAGGTTATATATACGTAAATAAAACGTTTGTACGTTTAAACTTTTTATACGTTTGTTTATACCTAACGGTGGTCCCGGAGGTTAAACGAAACAAAAAAAAAATATGTTATAAGTGTTCGTGGACGTATATAACAATAATTAAATATTTTATAGTTATAGTATATTTATGATAAATGTTTATTTTTTTAAAATTAAATGTAAAAAAATATTTATTTAAAAAAATATATAATCTGTTTTCCTTTTTTAAAACCTTAAAACTATCGAAAGGGAGTATTATTATTCAACTTTTTTAAAAATATCCTGGTTATGTATACCAATAAAGTGGTGAAAAATAAAATTTCTTTACACAATAATTTCAAAACCGATAGACTTCTAAACAGAATTATCTCATAGTCCAGACGGTATTTGTTTTGGCTTGGACTTTTTCTATACGATCGCTAATTTTTGTTTTAATGCCTCCGGAATATCATCACAAATTAATATTTCGTTATGTGCCAGTTGAAAAACGTGTGCTTAAATGTTTATTAAACAAAATGTAAAAAATCGCAAAAATATCCATTTTTTCTCCTATTTTCCTAGATAACTCGTTAACTGTTCATTTTAGAGAAAAGAGCAAGAGTGAAAAAAGTTTTTTATTAAATTTTACACACAGTATCATCGGTTGCAAATCGAAAAATAGATTATTATTGTTGCAAAAATTGCAATAACTGTCAAAAAGATGAAAAAAAAATGATGGGGAAATTTTTTTTCGAGTACTAATACGAGGGTAAGTCAATTATTCTCCACATGTAGTTATAAACTTTATTGCAATACAAATAGGAAACTTACATGTACATCATGTTTCGACATAGTCCCCTTGCATTTCAACGCACTTGGTCCATCGTTGCACAAGCTTCCTGATGCCCTCATAAAAGTAGGTTTTCGGTTGAGCTGCGAGCCAGGAATGCACCGCTTCTTTCACTATTTCGTCCGAGGTAAATCGACGGCCCCTTAATGCCTCTTTGAGTGGACCAAACAAGTGGTAGTCAGAAGAGGCAAGATCAGGACTAACCAGTACTTCAAAGTCAAGCTTCTGGAGCATTTCAGCAGTGTTGGCAGCGGTATGTGGATGGGCATTGTTGTGCAACAACACAACACCTTTCGACAGCAGTCCTCGGCGTTTGCTTCGAATTGCAGACTTCAGCTTGGCAGTAAGCATCTCACTGTAACGCGCACTGTTTATTGTCGTGTCCCTTTCCTCATAATGTTCCATTACTGGGCCTTGTGAGTCCCAAAAACCGTAAGCATCAGTTTTCCTGCGAATGGTTGCCTTGTTGCCTTGGTTGTCTTGAATATTTTTTTGCAGGGCGAATTTGGATGTTTCCATTCCATATTCTACCGTTTACTCTCCGGCTCATAATGATGGATCGATGTTTCGTCACCAGTGATGATTCTGTCTAATAAGATGTCTCGTTCATTATCATAGCGATCCAAATGTTTTTGGCAGATGTCCAAGCGCGTTTTTTTATGCAACTGTGCGCGTTTTTTTGGGGCCCATCTTGCACAGACTTCATGAAACCCAAGTCTGTTGTGGATGATTTCGTAGGCAGTACCGTGACTAATTTGCAGACGATGCGCCACTTCATCAATAGTTACTCGTCTGTCTAAGAAAACCACGTCACATGCACGCTAATTGTTTTCCTCATTTGTGGAGGTAAACGGTCGTCCGGCTCCTTCGTCGTGCGTAACACTTGTGCGACCATTTTTTTAATTTTTCAATCCATTTGTAGACACTCCGTTGCGGCAACACACTGTTCCTGTACTGTACCGAAAGTCATCGATGAATTTGACGCCTAATACACCTTCCGACCACAAAAAAGGATCGCTGAACGTTGCTCTTTTCTGATGCAAACAGAAAGCGGAGCAGCCATGGTTAACGGCAGGGCAGCGATAATGGAACTAACCTAGCAGCATCAAATCTGCACAGACATAACAACAATTAAACCACGCATGCGTCATCTACGCAACACGACAATACTACCAAGATAAACAAAAATATAACTAAATTGCGGATAATAATTGACTTACCCTCGTACATAGAACCTTCAGATTTTGCCTCAAAGAACTTTTTGATACGATAAAACAACAGGCCAAATTTCAACAAAATCGGTCCGACAGTTTTTGCACAATAATTTTTCAAAACAGATTTTAAAACAAAAATGAATTTTTTTCCAAATTGTGTAGAGCCTGAAACAAAGTCTCTAAATGCTTGAAAATTTTATCACATATAAAAAGGCACTCAAACTTTGAAAAGCATTTTCAAAAACTTAAATCGGTTATTAGGAAAGCCTAGGAAATTTTCCAAACGTACTTGCAATTTTTTTATATTTTGTTTAATAAGGGTTTAATCACACCTTTTTCATCTAACGCCTAACGGAATAATCATTTCTGATGATATTCCACAGGCATTACAGAAAAAATTAGCGATCATATAGAAAAAGTGCAAATCTGTCCATTTTAAAATAGATAGCGCCTCGACGATCATCAATATTTCGACCTAAAAGATCTGGTCTAATGCAAAATATATGTATACGTATAAAAAGATGGGCTGCTTTTCTTAGTTATAATAATTTATTTACACATACTCGTATAGATTCAGAACCTGTTTATTTCTCTCCACCAATATTTGTTGATGATTAATGACATTACAAGCATGTATATTATTACACCCGTGGTTGCGGTTTGAATTTTTTTTATTTTCAATTTTTGTTTTATGGGTAAAATTAAAAATTAATTAAAAGTAATTTTTGTATGGGTATGTTCAGTTACTATTCAAATATTTTATCTTTTATCAGAATATTGTCTTTTGATTTATTAAAAAAGAGACTTTATTTTCACTTTTTATAGAGAACATATTTCTCGGGAAAAGCCAAAAATTAATAACATTTATTTTGATACATTACATTAGAGAAAAAAAGTATTGTGCGCGCGTGTGTGGGTAGGTCGGTGGTTGGTTGGTTGGAGAGAGAAATATGGAAATACATTCATTTAAGAATGTTTTACGTAAACCCAAAGCAAAATTGCCAATTATTATGAATTGGTCTTGTTTATCTGTCCAGATATACGAATACGAGTATAACACACATATCTAAACCGACTTTAACAAAACTTGTACGATGACTGATAATTTATCCAAAAAGAAAACACAGATGCGTTAATTTTTATATTTCATTCCCCGTTCCAATTTCTCTTATGGCTGGGATACACTCGAGGTACTAGACGCAAAAACACATGTTGTTGTGAACATTCATAACAAATTTTAAGATTTTGTTTTACAAGATAAGACTTTTGTTATACAAGATAAGATTTAAACGTGGTAAGGCCTTCGTTTTAAGAATTTAAACTTAAAATGGCTTTAGTGCTTTACTTCAAAGAAAAAAGTTTTTGTTTGTTTTTTTTTTATAACTCTTTATTTACAATCGGTTTCCCCAACTGAACCAATAATTAATTCATATGACACACTATACACTATATCATCTTTGGAAAGACGATAATCCAATTATATTCATCAAGATTAAACAAAAAAAGAAATATGGCAACAGATAATACATTAGTAAATGAAAACAAATTGAGTTAAAATTACATAAGTAATTTTAAAAAAGTCCAGTTAATGAATAAAACAGATATAGAATAATAAACAGTGAAACATAAGTACACTCAATATTAGACACATGTCTCATTCCTGTTAGAACCCATAACTCATTCCAAATAGTTGCCTCACAGGCAGCGTCTTTGCCTATTTCTCAAAGAATACAAACATCGATGAGGCCGATTAGTCATGTTCGGTAAGAAAGATTAGAAAAATAAACACAATAGTTAAATAAATTGAACCACAGATAAACAGAAGACAATAAGTCAAAAAGAAAGAAAATACCAGAAGACGATTAGGACAACTAGTAAGCAATCACTCAGACCAAACTCGCTAATAACGCAAAACTGTCCTAAAAAAGGCATCTTAACCATAATATCCGTCACGCAGGTCCAATACTTCGAGCCTTTTGAATAGTCTGTAAGAGTCTTTGTGTAATCCCCCTTACATAGCCTGTGTAGCCGAATGGTGTAAGGTGACAGTCGATCACGTGCAGTGGTCTGACATCCCCGCCATTGTCCAATAAATTTAAAATAAGAAGATTGGTATGCGAATTCAATCGGCATATGTATTTCGATCTCAAACGCCTAATATACTCCCGGACAAACGGGATACTCAGATGCCCATGAATCTATTCCTCGCTAACCACGATTAGGTTATATTAGTAATAAACCTCACGAACCACGGTGACTGTGTTATGTTCCTTAGTACCTAGCTCTGAAACCGCTGAATGACGTAAACGTTGTAATAGTGTCCCATAGTTGAATTCTGTAGGCCCAAACTGGTTTTAAGAACGCTTTGTATTGTAATAACTTGTTAATAATAATAGTACTTAATAAAAAAATAGAAATAGAAATTTTAATCAATTTTTCGAAAAAAAACCTTTGTAAAATATAATTATAATAGGTGGTTTTCCCTACCTCTCTTAATATAATGAATTTTTGCGGATTATTTTCAGCTCTATATATATATATATATATATATATATATATAGATAGATAGCTAATCACGCAAAGTAGTTTTGTATTGGAATATGGCATACAATAGTTTTAGCGTATAAAAAAACTGCCACGTTTTATTAGGTTATTCGAATCCAAAACTTTCCTTTAAAAACCAAAAGTCGGTACCATTTTTATTGAATAAAAACAAATACAATAAAAATTACATACAATTATTTTTTATTTTAAATACGAAACGGGAATTTCGATCTGACATTATTCAACCTCTTCCATATATCAATCAATAATTTAATTGATCTAGCACATTTTAGAAAATAAAACACTAATGTGTACATAATAACGATCTGCAGATATTAGGTTGGTCGAATGAAAAATATTGATCATCATCATTCATCAGTTTTTATCGAAGTTCTTATGTTTGTATACACTTCCTATTATAGGTTATAAATGATAGTTTATTTATTAAAAGATAACTACAATTTCACACGCCACCAGTATTTAGATCTTTTTTTATTACTAATTTCTGATATAATTCATTATATAATTTTAGAAAGTAAAAATTATACCCACAAACAAATTTTTAATCGTTTGTAGCTTGATAGAATATTATTTTAAGCTTTTATTATTTTAATATTCCCAAAATCGTTCCTTCCGGTTGAAGAATAGTTTTTGTTTTTTACACATAGTTGAATCAAGACAAAAACCAGGTGCCAAATTTAAACTATTGTAGGATATCAAAATGCATCATTTTTTTCCTGGGTACACGTAATAAACATAGAACAGAAGAACTTACACTAATGTATACAAGGTGCTAATAAAAAATAAAGAACCTTTAATCCATTTAAATATGCTTTATAATTCCGATTTAACACAGTAAGCCGGTCAATCGGAGTAACGTATTGACGGCAGTATTAAACGATAAGTAACAAAATACTGTTGGAAATCAAATCCAGAATGTACACAGTAAATCACATGTCATTTCGTAATTCAATGATTACATAAATTCTAAGGTTATCATTACAGAATAGTTGCGGTTAAGATATTTAAAAATCTATGTTCACATTGAATAAAGTAAGTTTCTGTTTAAGTAATCATTAAATACAGATTTAAAATAAAATATAAAATTACTTTATTTTATAGTTAACGAATTAGTATAACGAATTAGGGAAAGGTATTCAACAGTTTATTAATATACAAAACGATAGATTTTGTTTATTAATAAACCAAATGAGAAATAAGGAAAAATTAGGAGAGGTTCAGAATTTTGCAATAGATGAAAAGGGAGAGAAAAATAGCTGGGTTCAGGAACATCATATGTAGAGATTTTTTTTAAATTAAGGAATATAGAGAGAAGTGAAAGAAAGGGAAGAGAGAGGAAGAACATTTTAATCGGAATGATTAAAAAATGTATGAGAAGGGACAAAGTTATGTGAGAATAATGGAAGACGCTTTACAAACTGTCGAAAAACAGTTACCAAATAAAAAATACTAAGTAACTTGGAAGTTGAAGGATGCATGTATATAACAGTTTAATTTTGGAATGAAATTATTACAATGAAAGCGAAATCCAATAAAACAATTTTTATTATTAAATGAAAACTTAGAGAAAATTTACAATATTAAAGTTCATTATTTTTAAAATTGTAATATTACTAGAGAAACTTTTCTCAAAATTACGTTTCAAATAAACTTAAATTTTTATTTAAGTAATAAAAGAACAATATATTTTATCAGAAAAAATAACAGGCTTACGGTAAATCGTTTAAGAGCATGTCAAATAATAAACATTAATTTTCTGATGTTCATGATTCAACAAACTTCTTTATAAAATACTTTCTAAATCCCGTTTTTTTCCTCTCTTTTTTCGATGAAATTTCCAATAACGTTTCATTAAAACACCTGAAGCCTTCTAAATAAATCGTCAAAGTATAATCCTGCTTTTGACTGCAGTTCAGTTCTTTGTTCATTGTTTTCAATTTGATTCATTGTGTTGTTTTTTATGTTTTTATAGATACTTTTTTTGGCAATTTCTTTCTTTTCACTAATTTTTTGAACTCCACCGGAGTTATCCCTTCCCTTATTTTTTTTTCAAGGAATTTCCAATTCTGCCTCACTCTTTTTATTGTGTTCATATTCCCTCACAAACGCGCCCACTTAACACCAACATATAAAGCGTTTATTATTTTCGTCAATGTGGTCTTCTTTTATTTTTACTTTCCTTGCATCATAGCACTAGAGCTGTACTGCAGAGAGGAAAATATGGTAATCAGTCAAAAAATGGGGCATGGGTTTTTTTGCATTTCTCGACGTTTAATGACCCAGGGAGAACAAAAATCAGTGGGGGTAATATTCGTACGTACGTGCTTGGCGTGTTTGAAACTTTTGATTGGATAAACCGATTTTGATGAAATTTTGTACATAACTAGTGTATGTGAGGCAATTTTTGGTAAAACTGTGGGATCAATATCTCCAGAGGGTTGGAAGTTTTTTTAAGGGTCAATTTTCTAAAACTTTTTCAAACATAACTCCACTTTAAAATAAAGTGGAGTTATGTTATGCGTGGAGTTATGTTGGAGCTCAATATATGCGTGCATGCTTATACTATCATTTCTTTTAAAAAGATTTGCCATAAAATTCCCACCCTTAAATTTTTATTTATGCATAATTTTTAACCGAATTTTGCTTGTTCGTTATTTCTTAATTTTTTAGACGTGTGGTTACATAAATAATCTTGTTTTAATATGAGAAATCTACTGTTGTTAGCCATTTTGGTTATTTACAATATAAATGTATATCTCAAGAACGGATTGAAGTATTTACATTGTATATATATATATATTAATTTGTAAGTCATTAATCTCTGTAGCTGGTTGTATCTTTATTTGAATTTTGTTCAACTGAAAACAAATCTTATTACAAACAAAATGATACCTTATTTGATTAGATAGATTAAAAATTCAAAGTCAGCCTGAATTATGAACTATTTTCATTTCCTCGATTATGAATGAAATAGCAAACAAGAAAGGTGTACGAAAAAAATGGCAGTGCGGATCTGTTGTGGTTATAGATTCATCTACAACAAGTTACGCAAACTTGACCTTTCTTTGTATAAAAAATTGTCAAGTTCCTAAAACTGTTCTAAGGCGTAGGCATTTCTCAGTCTTCATATTCTAAATAGAATTAATAAATGCAACTATAACATAAATTAGGAAGTTATGTATATAATAACGAACGTTTAAAAAAATAATCTAAATTTTATTATTTCAAAATAACTTTTAAAAACAGAAAGAAAATCAACGAATAAGAATCTGCTTATCGAGAGAAGAATGCCTTACTAGGATAAAATTTACTAAAAATTGAAAAGAAATCAAAACAATCACATTCATATAGAAGCACTTTTTTAAATGAAGTAAAAATGATATCTTTAAATAAAAACGCAAAAATTCAGAAATCATATAAGAAATTAAGATTTTTTGCTTCTTAGAAAAAATAATCGAAATTAATTCATGGAAATAATTATACCGCCCTCTCCAGAATTAGGAAGTGAATAACCATCCTTTCTAAAAAGTGTATAACAAATTGAAGAACTTATTAGAATGACCTTTCTTTGTATAAAAAATTGTCAAGTTCCTAAAACTGTTCTAAGGCGTAGGCATTACTCAGTCTTCATATTCTAAATATAATTAATAAATTCAACAATAAATAATAGTATTAGATGTAAAATTTAAAAAGCATATTTCATTATTCAGAAGAGGCAATTTAAGTACATATATAAATATTAAATAAATGCCTACTTTATTGATATCTAACATAATTACACATTATACAAATTCACGCCAGAAATTTAGGAAAGATATTTCACAGACAGAGAAAGGAACTGGTCATGTACTGCCAGTAAAAATTAAAATAAACATTAGAAGATCGCTTACCACATCAACATTAAAAAATAAACTACTAATAGCAAAGACTATTAATGAATACTATGTTTTAATAGTGTTATAACCCTATTAACATAAAAATAAATATTATATAAAGTAATAGAAATGAAACTATGTGGAGATAATAAATAAATAAAATCAGCATAAAATAAAATTAAACATTTTCAGGCATTACCAACCATCTCAGGAATAGTCGACCTGAGACTGTACAAGATAAAAATGGTTCGCTGTCTCAGAAATGGTTGGTCTGAGACTGTATGAAACTACACTTCATTTACATTCATACACATCATTCTAATTCATCTTCTGAAGTAGTACCTTATGGTGGTTCTGGAGTCTAATAAGAAAAAGAAAGGCATTAATTGCTAAATATTTAAGTATATAAGCATTAAACAAATATGAAGAAAATCCAGTTTTATTTAAATACTACTTTTAGAAACCTATTACAATGAAATATTTTCACTTTTTTTTTTGACAAAGTGAAATAACTGTGGTTTGATCTTGTTATAAATTAAATCAGTCTGGTCGATCAGTCTATAAAGTTTTTACACTTTTTTGTTAACAATTATTGAAACAATATTGTTATTTGTAATGAGGATATCATTTACACAATTAACAGTGGTACTGCCATTGCTTAACAATGATTTACTTAATGCTACCAAGTTTTTTTTCTTTTTTTTGTTTAGCCTCTGGAACCAACATAAGGTATTACTTCAGAGGATGATGTATATGAATGTAAATGAAGTGTAGTTTCATACAGTCTCAGACCAACCATTTCTGAGATGCATGGTTAATTGAAACCAACCACCAAAGAACACCGGTATCCATGATCTAATATTCAAATCCATATAAAAGTAACTGCCATAAAAAGTAAAAGGATTAGAATCTAAGAACTCTCGATTTTGAAATCATCTGATCTGCGATGACGAATTCACCACTAGACCAATTCGGTGGTTGGTATTAAGCCATGTGCTTATGTTGCGATGATTTTATCCGTAATTAAAATCGGTTACAATCAATTGATTGTACGGTTATTTGAACTAAAGAGATAGAATTTTCTAATTGTCTTTGTAAAATAATTATGTTTTGCTGTATATATGCTTACATTCAAAATAAGTTATATCCATTTTATTATATTTTTCAGGAGGAGTAGAAAACTTATGGAATGGGTCAAAGATAAAATGTAAAATAAATTACAGTTAAATTATATTATCCTAATGAGTTTTAATTCAAATTTTCTGTATGAAAAAGTAATAGCTTACAATGTAATGCTAATTTAAATTTTGGATTTAACTTGTTTTGACTTAAATTTTGAATATGGCTTATTTCAAACAACAGATTTTTTAGGTTAAAATGGATACTTATTTTGAATAAATTGGTAGCCAGTTGATAAAAAAATGAAACAAACAGGATGCAGTACAAGTTTTACTTACTTGAAAGTTTGAAGAAACAGTGCAAAAAATTAAAAATTGCATTCATACTACTTTCATTTGGAATAGCATGAACATAATTTGCTTCAATAGTTAGTTACAAGATTATAACACTAAACAATAAAATTAACACAAATAAATCTCATTCAAAAATACAAGAAAAACACTAATGAATACAGTAACAGTAACTTATTAAAAAAACTGTACACAGAAGTAATTTCTTCAATATCAGCACAGTTGCGTTCTTCATGAGGTTGTGGAGCAGGTCTAGTTAAATCAGCTGATGACAATGTAATTTCTGTAAAACTGGAGAGAAGGATCATTGTCAATATCTAGCCCCAATTTATTGAGAAGGTTTTAAACATCACAAATTTTCAGTTTTGGTACTGGCCTTGTTGTTTCTGGTATGTTGACACCATGGTTTTAAAAACGATACAGCTTTTGTTTTTACATACTGACATTATTATTATTCTGTAATTTTTAAAAAATATTCATCTTTGATAACTGCAGTGAGGGAAGTGGTTTGTAGATTTATTGTATCTAGAATTCCCATCATTTATCCACCAGTCAACAGGATAGATAAATAGTGAATCATGTTTTCTAAAAACACTGTGGTAATCTTCAAGAAGGCTTATAGTTTCTACAGATTTGGCATTTTATTGAATCCTTCCAAATAATCTGTCACATGGTAGGTGACTACGGCCTCTTACTGGATAAAGCATAGTGGCGGATGTGATGGTACGTGGACAGCTTGAAAACCAAGACTGAATCATTGTTAGCATTATATTATTTTTATTTTGCCCACCACACCCATCACTAGCAAATAAAATGTGATTAATATTTTCCAAATTTTCAAGTTTAGGCAAAACATTTACCAAATAATGATGGGCACAACTAGAGATTTCATTTGCTCCTCTTTCAAAATTTTCTGTACGTGAGTACAAATAGTTTTTATTGTTTGAAACATCACAAACTGCTAAATTGTACAGGCCTATCTGACATGAATTGTATGCCTCTTGTATTGCAAATTCAGGCAAAACATGTACTTGCTAGAGATCAAATGCAACTATAAGTGTATTCAGATCTTCACTTTTGCTTCTAATGATTTTATAAAATGTTCTGCTTCATTTTTTGTGTAAATAAAGGTCGGTATTAAATCTGTCAACTTCCTGTGCTCTTGCATTTTTAATTTGGTTATGAAGAAATTCACATGTTGTACAAACATCCACTCTAGGGGTATTAAATCCTATATTAAACTCCATAATTAAATATTCCATAAAACATAGAAAACTTAACTTGCAAATATTCTTGTACACAACCATAGTACATCTTATGAAGATGGATGGCGAATACTTTTCAGTTCTGATGGCAGATAAATTCATATACACTTATTGCAGTCATAGTGGCTTTCTCTGGCTTGTAGGCTACTGATGAAGGCTCTTACTCTGTTTTTCCAGTGGACATTTTTATCTTTTACCCTATTGCCTTCCCTAGTTTCCTTAGCTGGTTGACCTGTTGTAAAATAACCATTTAGAACACCAGTAATTCTGGCTTTTCCAATGAGTTTCACTACATCTTCATATAACTGAAAACATATACAATTTTTTTCCCTTGTTGGGTACTGAAGTAAAACTCAACAGACTGATTTCTATTTCTTTTACAGACGTAAAAATTTCTACGTCTGATTGCAGCTTGTACTTTCATAATTAGCAAAATAAAATTATCCTGATCTATTTTAGACCTGTTTGTGAATATTCGGTTTCTAAAAGAAATTACATCATCTTCATTAACATTAAAACATTGAAAAAGAGAATTTTCAACGGGCTTATCGTGCTTACAGTGAGTTTGCTGCTGCAAGCAAATTGAATAAAGCATAAGGATCACTGTATCTTCCTTGTTTACGTCTGTCACGACCAGTTTCATTTCTGCTTAGTTATCTTGAACCTTTATTAATGTGCTCAAACTGTTGAACTACCTTCCATAATAGACACAAAATAACAACAAGCAAAAATATATAACATATCACTTTAACTGTAACTGTGAATTAAACTCACAACTTGAGGCTACTTCCCGTGCAAACATAATCTAAATGCTAATCGCGCGGATTGCGCATGCGCCAGACGATATACTAAGAGAAATAGGATATAACTTGGTTTGAACTAAACAGATTTTTGGATATAACTTGGTTTGAACTAAACAGATTTTTGGATATAACTTGTTTTGTAGGAAATGCGTGCATTGAATGAAGTAGAATAAGAAAATATAATAAAATAACTCGTAAAATATAAAAACAATTTGTGCCCTTAAGATCGCACGGCCGAAGTGAAAACTTGTATGGGATCGCAATCGTTTCGAATTAATACATATTACAAGTGGCATTTAATGTCTATATTCAACAGCCACTTTAACCTTTGACCCCTAGAACCAACTTGAACCATGGTTTTTACGATTATCCCCCGTTTGTAGTTAAATTTTCCCGCTTAAAGAGTGTATTTACTGCAAAATACACAGTAAAACACGGGTTTGAGATGCCCCCAAAATTACAACAAAGAAAGTTTCTATTGAACCTCCATGTCTCTTTTCACGGGTTTATTCGAATACATTAAAGAACGGCTAATGATGAATGTGTATTCACATGTTGAAACATTGATTTATTGAAAAGTTCATAATACAACATATGTTTTTACTGCAAATAGCATGATTAATTTTAAATTTATGATGACGATGTAGGTCATCATTACTGTCAGCGATATGTGTGTTATATCATTGATCGAAAAATTATTTACGTTTCAAACTTCAAAATAATTGTTGGTTTTTGTAATCTAACAGCTACTCAGTTAACGCTGTAAATTAATAATGATGTTCTGCATCAATCAGTCATCATTACTTTCAGCGGAAGCAGGTGTAGTGAATTTTTAATTTTTTATAGTTTTATAGCTAATTATTGACAGCAGATGTTATTTTATTTATATTTTACATAAGAAACGGGATTTCTCAGACATATCTTTCGTTAAGTAAAGAAAAAGGGCGTATCTCGAAAACGGTGTGTCCTAGGGCACTTTTAAAAGGCTTAAATTAAAGGCTTAATCGAAAATAGTACTTTGCAATCACCCGGAACGATAGGTCTGAACTTAGGTCCATGCGTCTAGCGGCCACCATTCTCGAGATACTAGCGCGGGCGAAATTCGCCCCTACAGAATTGCTGGACCAAAAGAAAATTTAAAATTTGTTTCACGAAGGAAGATAGTGAAATAAATTGTCAATGTGTTGTTTTACTCTATCTACTTTAGTCTTTCTTATGGCCTTAACACATGGAAGTTACAAGAAGCACCACTAATAGTATTTTTCTCATATAATAATGAAGGTCACTGCAGTCAGTATGTGTAGCGAATAAATTGTCAATTCTATTTCCTGGGTGATTTCTATTTTTTTTTTTTTTTGAGCCGTATACAATTGTTTAGTTATAACTTCTAAAAAAATTATCTAAAAAAGATTATACGAAATTCGAAAAAGTATAACTAAAAAATTATATTTTTTCTCGATTAGGAATAAAATTTAGATCTTTTTTACAGTAAATTTGTTACTGCATTAAAAGCAACAAAATAGATAAATTTAACTTCAGAAATGATTGATAAAGTCTTAACCAAATTTTTTTTTACTATAAAGAAATTTTGTTTTAGTAAAAGAGAATTAGTATATTTTCTTACTAAAACTGAATTATTCTTTCAACAATTTAATTTTTTAAATTTAAAAATTATAAAACTGTAATTTGATATTTTATTTCATACTATTCTGTTATATTAAACGTATACGTTCAATAATCCTACTCATAAAACTAATGTTAAGTATTCGGTGCTATAATAATGCAGCAAAACCTTTTTAGTAGAGCGGGAACAATATTATTAGAAAAAATTTAACGAGTAACTGAGTAAAAGAAAGAAAATCCGATGAGTGAGAATCGATAAAGAAAGAGAAAGCTTGCAAAAAAGAGAAAGACAGAGGGCTACTGAGAAACGTTAAGCCGTTAAGATCGGGAGACTAGGTAAATGAGAGTTTAGGACTAGAGAGAATTTCTCTGTTCGAAAACAGACAGGAACGTAAAAGCTAAGTTAAGCCAAGTGAAGCGGTATGGGAGGGTTTAAATGATCTCTGATTACTCTTCATTTGTAATGCAAATGAAAGAAATAAATACTCTTAAAAAGAGAGACGGTGATAAAGAGAATGAAACAGAAAAGAAAGAAAGATGTGCCATTGACATGGATGCGGTGAGTGAATAACTTTTTTAACACTACAGAATTTTTTTCCGACGTTTCTTAGTCAGATATTTATTTCATTACTTCCTTCAGTACAAAAAAATTATTTCGTTTTAAACTTTTCACTGTAAACGTGTTAAGCAATATAATAAAAAGATGCATTATTCACTCCATTTCTTGTAACCCCTTACAGCCAGCGGTTTCAAAAAAATATTCTTAAACCCCGAAATTATAATTTCTTTTCTTTTCATAGCTACCGTTCTCATAAAATAGGATTTTCGGAGTATTTCATCCGAGAAAAACGAGTTACAACCCTGGAGGGATGATATTTATTTAAAATTACAGTAAAAAATAAAATACACCTACGTAAACGGATTTTTATACGACCAGAAACAATTTTTCCCACATAACGAATAAAAAAGAAGAGGACAATTGATTAAATGGAAAACATTCAATTCTTACTCGAATTGTGTTCATTACTTAGCATCTTCATCAACAAACTTCCTCAACAGACGTAATGTCTGTTGTGGTCCATGTAATATCGTGGTCCAAAAAACTTCATATTAAATTTATTTTTTCATCTCATTATTTATTTGTTTATGAATTAATTATAGTAATCCAGATATTAATTTTCACTTTTTCCTCCAATTACAAAAACAGGACGATTGAGAAAATGGAAAATTATTCAGTTTTCAATGGAACTGCGAGACAATCAATAACATCATTAAATGTGTTTGTTATGCAAAACGGAATTGAATTAAATTATAAATATTAATTAAAAAACAGATTATTTTATAACATTCATCAACACCGCTACTCTCCTTTCATTTAAATAAATTTACTGGCCAAAAAAAAAATCAACATTACAAGAGTACAGAAATAAGGTTTATTTGTTTGTTCTTCCTTCTAAAAATGTACAATCAATTTTGTTTTGAGTTCAACGTTGTGCCTAAATATTTTTGAGATATTTAAAAACTTTTCCGGTAACTAGATTTTCTTTTACTAGTACATAAATATGTCTAGAAAATAAACGTGAAGATCTTATTTTTCAATGCAATTGAATTATAATAAATCTTTACTTAGAGAAATATCTAAAATTCATTTTTCCAGGAATGAAAAAATTATGGTATACCAGGGGAAATATATCGTTTTCATAACATTTTAACGATTACTCTAATAAAATATTACAGATTTTGAAGAATTAATTTATCCACGAAAAACAGTAAAAAAATTAACTTATTCAAGATGGTGGTCTGTTTTTCGGTTTCAAATACTGAAAATTTTTAATATACAACACATCACATTTTGTCAACAGGATAACTTATTTTATCAACGTTTTAACAAAAACGTAAAGTAAGATTAACGAACAGAATAATTAACATGTTATCGGACAAACATCCAGTACTTTGAATTATTTTTTAACCATACTAGTCTTCCCTGCCGAATATTAATGGATATCCTGTTCACATCAAATAAAAAATCAGAAATGCTCCACAACGGTGGAACCGGTTGTCTGCTCCAGTTTTGTGACGGTGGGTTCCGTGTGATTACAACATATTATGTAAATTCAGAGGGTATTGTCTTCTGCAATAAGTACATACGAATCACAAATTTATTTCATCTTTACCACATTATGTAACAACAGTATGGGTCGCTAAAAAAAAAAATAAGTAATAAAAAGAATACATTTTTCAGAAATGTAGGCGTCTGGTTGATTTATAGAGCGGTTCTGTGACTTTTCTAAATAAATGTACTGATGGAATTTGTTTAACCTACACTTAATTAGGTTTTTCAAATGCGTTAATTAGAAAATAAAATTAATAATAATTATTAAACATAAAAGAACATAAGACGGAGTTGTGTTTTTATATATATATATTGTTTTTACCGACTTAAAAGAAAAGTACGATAACTTATTACTTTCGGTCGCACGGTAAGATTGGAATTTTCCAAGTGAAATTGAATTTTCTTCACATTTTGAGGTAAGAGGAGTACGAAAATATCATTCTCTTAAAATGTAATTTCCTTATTTTATATATATATATATATATATATATTGTCGCCGAATGGCTTCGACGGAAGGTGGCGCTTTATAACTTTGCAGTAGTCCTGAGAAGGGCTGTTGTCGTCGATTGACTTCGATGGCTCGTAATTTATAACCTTATGGTAGCCCTGAAAAGGGCCGTTTTTTGCGTTAGCTCAGAAAAGAGCTGTTGGGTCCGGAAGCTGGTCTCCGGCGAAGTCGGGGAGTTGCGGCTCGTCCATTGAAATCAGACCGGGCTTCGCCTCAGCGGCAGTGGTGCCCCCCAGAGCCCCAGTGTCGGGTCGGCGTCGGTTGTCTTTCCCCGGCGCGGACGAGGCGGTTCTTCCCAATCGATTCCACGCTGGCCCGGTTCCTGCTGCTGAGTCCGCTGGCCAGGGCGATTGTAGCCCGGCGAGTTGGAGCGGGAAGGTAGCGTCCGCGCCCAATGGCTTCCTCGGCAGGGAATGGTTTTTTAATAACAAAAAAGTCTGTGTTAGTTTTATTAAACTGGATAAAATAATACAGAAATTAAAATTACTAATTATAAGGACGGATATAAATGGTAATCCAAAAATCTTTTGAAATAAATACAGAGTTTAGTGCTGCGCAAATGAAAAATTATTGTAAAATTCACGTATCACATGGACTGAATATTAATTAAAAACTGAGCAACAGCTCGCTGCTTCAACGAAATAAAAAATATGTAATTACTACGAAGAAAAATCTTATCGCGATCTACTCATGGCGATAAACTCAAAAATAATTACAGCCGATTCAGTACGCACAAATTTCCCCCTTCGAAACCATAGAATCAAGTCCTTTACGATTTACCACCAGTCTCGACCCAAACGTCAGAGTTGTAATGAAAACGATTTCGCATTTTTTAGAAAAGCTGCTCAAAACACAATACCCAGCGGCTGTACATTTTCTTACAAGTTACATCAAATCTGCATTGGCGGGAAACATTTAATCACTCTTTTATTTACAAATATCACCTCGTATTTACAAATAATACCTCAAGTAATAACATTTTATTTTCTTCATTATTATACTTAATTTCTTATTAGCTTATAATACGAGTTTTATTTTAAAAATAACAATTGCTAACTGAAATAGCTGTTTTAAAGTGACCGATCTCTTAATACTTTTGTTCAAAAGAACACTTTTTGAAAATTACGCTTTTTGCGAACCTGGTATAAAACCCCTATAGTTATAAAATCATACTTTTTAATTTTGTTGCATTTTCCCGTGAGAATAATGTCGTTATTAATTAAAAGTAATGAAAAAGAGAGTTTTTTTTTTCCATTTCTTTAATATAAATTTAAGTGAATAGTTAATTGAATGAAATCGCATATTTTATATTAAAAAATTGGGGGGAAAGTATGAATGTCTTGAATTTTTTAACCATTATTATGAAGCAAGTAACTAAGCTTTAAACTCCTCGGCAAAAACAAACCGCGACTAATATAAAAGTTTGCAAAACTTATTTTATACATTTATTAAAAGTAGTTATTTCTAATTTAAATATATATTTTTCATTATAATAATGATATTCCTTCACGTGCGCGCGGTATTATAACACACACGCGCGCGCAAACACCCGCAGCCACCCATACGAATTCAGTAAAAATACACAAATTAAAACCTAAAAACAGAAGTAAACTCACAACAATAATCAAGGTAATTAAAAACTAATCTAACTAACTTTAATTTTTTAATGATTTCACATATTAAGTATAAGTCTTTTAAATATATTTGAAATTTTTATAAAACTATCCTATATTGTAGCTTTTTAAATGATTCTTTAAATGGATATCTCTACATAAATTCACTTCAGTGGAAAGATAATAACTAAAAAATTTCAAAAAACACTTGTATGAAATAATAGCATTCCTTCTTTTTTAACGTCCCTTAGTCAAATAGAATCACCCAAGATTTCATATAAACAAAGATGCTTTAATGTAAATTGAAACCGTTTTAAGATTATTGAACTAGATTATTGAACCGTACTATGAAACAGACAACAAATAAAGCAAATTTTTAAAAATACTTACAATTTTATATACGTATTTGTATTATTTTATAAACAGAGGAAAAATGTATGGCCACCAT
Source organism: Lycorma delicatula (assembly GCF_047948215.1). Lineage (NCBI taxonomy): Eukaryota > Metazoa > Arthropoda > Insecta > Hemiptera > Fulgoridae > Lycorma > Lycorma delicatula. The sequence continues at coordinate 134,288,887 of NC_134457.1, read as the reverse complement.
TTAGGTAAGAGTTGTATCCCGATGTTTTTACGTCAAATGTTTTTTTTTAATGCCCTTTAAAAAGTTGTGTCACAATTACACGCTTTCAATTTAACACGTGTGACTTGTTATTAATGTCGGGCTTCTGGGAGATTGAAACGTGGTGGTTTCATACCGAAACGTTGGTTTAGATGGAGAAGAGCATTTGTTAAATTTTACTTTTAATGGAAAAATTATTTAAGGATTCCTATACTTTTTGAACACCAGCATTTATATTACAGACACATATTTTGATGTAAGCCTGGGATTTTTTATGAGACGTGTGTGTGCGTTGCTTCATATTCGTTTTTATTTACACTTAATTCCCCATCAGTATAATGGTTAAACTGATTAATACAGTAAAAATTCATACTACTACTACGTTTGCTAGAATAGGCGCTGCTACTGAAAAACTGAATTTTAAATTGCAATCGAAAATTATACTTAAGAATCCAAGAATTTATTATCTCAACTAATAATTTTTATATTTCAACTAAGGCTTCGCTAGATTCAAACGATTTTTGTTAATGCAATTTGAACCGCATTAAAAGAATAATTAACAACAACCTTAGAATATTATTTTTACTTAAATTAAAATATCAAGTGCAGATAAAATTTTAATATCTTACCCAACATTAATTTCGTTCCTGCAGTCGCCAAATAACGCATTACTCGTTCAAACGTAGTTAACATTTTCAATGTGAAGTGATTTTATGTAAAAACACTAACAAACGCACGACGGCAGTCGCAGTAACTAATCATAACGTACCTGTCAAGACAGGTCTGAGACACAAATACTGCAATTGATAGACGTTGCGCACGCATCTACAATAATGAATCTAAACGGACATCCTTCCCGTTTACATCCAGCATCAATCACTGGGCCGCACAAAGTATATTGCAACAAACAGCATGTTTTTTTTATTTTTTATTAATTAAATTTATTTGTACTTAATGCTGCATTAATATTAACCCGTTTGACAATCGTATTACACAAAAATATTCATTTTTTATTACTATTTTATTTATTAAGTAAAATGATTTTTTTTTTCTTGTTATCAATTACTTCAGTCCTTGGTTTTCTTTTTTTCATTCCTTTCTATTTTGGTTTATTCCCTTCACTTCAACAGAAGTCTACGATTGTTAAAATCCTATATGACAAATTTTATTTGTTGTCCAATCATCTACCATATAATCAACTTTTATAAAAACATTTATTCCTCAACAGGTTTATTTACCCTGCGTTAAGAAGGAAATTCAACTATAGATAACTTTAACATACAAATATCAGTATTGTAAATAATTAAATATAATTGTGATTTAAAACTTAAAAGAATAAAATAAATATAAATGAAAAAACCATATATAATTTATTAATCATCCCACTTTTAAGAAAACAAACGCAAAAAGGAAAAGTGGGTTCAATCCTTTATTTTGTGTCTTCAGCTCAAAACAAGGTTTCAACTTATTTCTTGACTTTTCAGTTATTCACTGTGAGCTTCAATTTCTCCTTTAATCATGTTTTGCTTAGATTATCGGTGTAAATGTCGGTGTTTGCATCATCTGTCTAATTTTTTTTTTATAGAAATCAAATTCAAGAACAGATTGAGATGTTAATAATATTTGCTATGTATTTAAACCAACATTTTCAAACAAAAATATTATGATTGGCATTTTCAGATTTCAAAATGATAGCCAACTTAATTAAAACGTTAATATTTCAATAAATCTTACTTTTTCAAAAATTACATATTTTATTAGATAAAGTCATAAAATCATTTTATCTTAAACGAACAACTTCTCATTTATTTTTTTTACGATTTAAATAACCGAATAATAAAGGAAAAAGTTAACCTTGGTATAATATCTTTATTGCTTAATAAAATTCATATGTTGATTACTTATAAAAATATATTTTTATAATAAATAGCTAAAGTTAAATTTTTCATCTCTTATAAACCGTTTGAGATCCTTAAAAACAAAGTTAACAAATTCCAATCTTGTTGAAACTGGCAGTTTAATAAACTGCCATTTGGCACTCATCTTGCTAGTTGGCCTTACTTTTTTAATAGTTTGAAATCTTTTTTTTTGTACCAAGTATTAGTACTGTGCTTTTATTAATGAAATGATTTTAATATTTTGATTTTTATCAGTAGTTACTTGATAAAATGGAAACGGAGAAATCTTGTAGACAAGAAATTCCTCAATCTAGGATTTGATCTCCATCAAAGTCATGTTCGAACTGCTTTTAAAAATTACGTTTTAACTCGGTTTGTCATTGTTCCATTTCAGGTCATTTGTGTATTCTTGTATTGTATTTGCTGCAAATCAAACAAAATTCTGTTTCCTTAAAAAAAGTTAGCAAAATAATTTTTTTTCTTTTTTTACGCTAAGTCTACACTCTTATTTAAAACTCCTTATGATTTACAGATAAATCTTCGTGGATTCACGTTTTAAAAAACAAGGCATAAATGTTTAAAAAAAAATTACACTACTAATTATTTTTTCTACTTCATTTTCTCTCCTTTTATTCTATAAAATTTAGTTTAGTTGAACATCTAAGAAACTCATTATTAGCTGTATTTCCAATATTTCACAAAACTAAATAAATTATTTAAAAAAATGAGTTTGAATGGAATTATAATATTAAATAAATATACATGATTTTTTTTAATTGTTTCATCGATTGACCTGTCTGCATTCAGCGTTTTGGAAATGATTGAAATATAGAAGTGCATATTTATGTACTTTCAATTAAACGTGAATTCCGTATGGAACTGTTTACAGCATTTTTATTTTCTTTGTGCGATAAATAAACATGTATGATGTATGAATAAGCAATTACTATTTTCTGAACAAATGATAAAGTATTACAATACATCATTGATAAACAAACAACAAAATGGGCCTGAAAAGTTATTAAAAGCATAAATTAATAATGTAATTGTACTAATTATAAAAACACACTTTCCAATTTTTTTTTACAGTGATATTTTAATGTTTTACAATAGCCTACTTTTCAATTAGATGTAATTAAAATATTGTCATTTGCAAAGATAATACAAATTCCAAGCTGATGATATAAGTATCGCATAACTTAGAGGTAAAGAGAGACTACAACTTTTTAATAAATCCTGACGTAACAATTTTTCACAACTTCTCCTAGATTGGCTATTTTGCATAAAATGCAATATTTTATACAAGCCATCACTCGGCTAGGTAAATATAGTTAATGAATCTCGCACCGGGCAACCGATTCGAAAGTATAAATGATTCAAACATGCCCGCAGCATTACATCCATTCCCAATAAAAAAATACTTTCGAATCGTATTCGCGGTGAAAAATTCATTAGCTTTATTTTCCAGACCAAATAATACTCTACTATTAAACTAAAATTTATTCAAAAAAACTTCAAGTTTCGCTAATTTTAACCTAATTATTGTAAATTCGTAATAAACAATTTTTTTAAAAAACAAGAAATAGAGTGGCTAATAGAAAATATCACTTCTATATGTTTACACTTACCTTCAAATATGTTTTTACAAATATTGCAAACACTTAGTTTTTGAGAAAATAAAACTGACAAAAAGGCCCGTCCTAAAAATTTTAAAAAATATTTTTTAAATTCTTTAAATTTCAAACGTGACTAAGTTTTAAACACGCCAACGTACGATTTTGGTGAAATTTAGTACAGACTCGTACAAAATTTACGGGTAAATTTGTTGGTAAAATGTTGGGATCAACATCTTCAGATGGTGGGGGTTTGCAAAATTTTGCAACATAACCCAATTTTATATTAAACTCGTTACTTGCGTCATGCTTCTTACCATTTTTTTTTTAAATATGCCCCAAAATTCCCCCTTTCCTAAAAAATTTAAACATAGCTATCATTTTAATTATTTCATATTTTTTAACAGAATTTTTTTTTAATGTCTTAATAGGCATAGTTCATTCATACATATCATCCTCATTAATCCTCTGAAATTATCATCTTACGGTGATTCCGGAGGCTAAACAGAAAAAAAAAGAATTTAATAGTTAACATTTTTAATTGTATTAAAAGTTTAAATAATAAACTTCATCATAATTCCCCACTCAAAAAAAAAAAGTAATCATAGGTAACGTTTTATTGGTTGTATATTTTTTAGTGATTCTTTCTTAGTGTCTTACAGTTAGTACTTTAAATGTAGAAAAATCAAACAATTTTCTTCAAAGCTAGTTTTGGCGATGGGGGAATAGAAAAAAAAATACCGATTTTTTTAATTTTTTAAATGTTTTTGGTTTATTTACACATACAATGATAATCTTTTCAATAAAACTTTATCATACATTACCACCACCCCAAAAACGAAATCTTAGGTAACTTTTTTCAGGTAAAATTATTTTTCCACTATATAAGAATGAATAACCAATGCCAGGAAATTATTACAACTTTGTTGTCAGCTTTTTTTTAATGAAAAGAAATTTTTTTATTGAACAGTGATTCTGATTAATAAGTTAAATAACAAAATAATTTTATTCAAGGAGCTCAATAAAAAAATTACAACGAACATTTTTTCTTTTAACAATTAAACATCTGATTTATTTAAATTTTTAATTTTCATTAAAAATATTCCTAAGAAAATTTATTTATATAATAATTAAGTTATTATATATATATATATATATATATATATATATATATATATATATATATCGGTAACTAATGTATACAAACAATCTACTTGTATTTCTCTGACTGATATAAAAGTTAAAAATTAATATCTTAATATGTTTTTATACTTTATTTTACTTTTTGATCTCATATTTTTATTTTTATACTGATATTAGAAGAAAATGATGGTATTCCAATTACCAAATTAATGAACTACAACATTTAAAAAGGAACATTTTTTTATATATACATATACATAAATTGGCTCTTTAAAGTGATTTTGACTAAATTCAGCTTTGACAGTTTAAAATTGCATACCAAATGTACTTGATTGGCTTTAAGATTTATTTTTAATTGTTAATGATCTCTGAATTACATTAACAGATTCAGAAAATAAATATGTTGATTTAAACCCATCTTGCAACTTTCTCTTTATGTCTAACAATGTGTTTATGGAACACCATCAACTGTAAACACATTATTCATTATTGGGTTGATTATAATGACGAAGATAAAAAGAAGAAATCAAATAAATAAAACAATATAAAATGAACAAAATTACCCGTATTACAAAGTAATACTTAAAAGAAAGTTTAAGCTTGACAGAATGTATTTTGATTTCATTTTTTGCATAGAGTTGAAGATGTAATTGTTCACATAGTTCATAATATATAAAGTCATATTTGCTCCTAAATAATTTTTCTTGTAAAAAAAATAATCATCACTTACTTTGAAAATAAATTCAATGACAAATTTCTGTTTTGAAAAAGAGTCTTTTTGAAAAAGAGTGGTTGTATGCTTGAACAGTGTTCAATATAAATATTAAATTAATCATGAAAAATACTTGTCGAGATGTGTTTTATATAAATATGCCTATGTTTTAAATTTTGAGGATCAATAATCTCCAACTATTACAGCAGTTTGATTGAAATTTTGATGAAAATTTGTTGAGCCATTCCCGAGTCATTCTTGACCGATCAAGATCAGCTGATCTTGGTTAGACCACTTCTTAAGTCTTAATATTTTTATGGTAGTTACTATTGGACTTTGATGCGTTCCAATAAAAAGACAAGAATGCTAATTGAAAAAACTATTTTGTGCATAAGATTACATTTTTTCAGAATTTTTAAAGGCAATTCATATATCCAAAACTATTCTTATTTATTTAATAAAATGTATTTGAAGGTATGAAAGGTGTCGACAAACCCTATTTTAAAAATAGGGTCACCGCCTCTCTGTCAAGTTGTACTTGCCAGAGGGGGTGCTAGCGATGCCCCTTGATTTTTGATTTTTTAAATAATGCTGTTTACAATCAGCCAGGCAAGCTCAATGACATTTTAGCAATTGTTCTTGTCCTATTTTATGCCAACCATTTCTGATATTTCACCATTTCCTGGTATGAAATTGTTTTCGTTTTGATGAATAGTTTTCATGAAATTTTGAAAATGAAATAATTAATAAGAAATTTGAATTACTGGTTACCAGGAATGGTTTCCATTAATAAGATTAATGAATATAGAAAAATGAAATTTAAAAAACAACATATGATTAATTTTTTTTGTTTTCCTTATACATACACAACTATATACATATGCAACTGAGAAAATTGAATTCCCTTACCAATTTCACTATAAAGGTAAAATATAGATTAAAAGTCTTACAACTAATAGTAACTACAAAAAATCTGTTTTTCCCATGTTCCCAAATCCCAATCAGGCATGGCAACTTTTCATACACTATAAAATTTCATTTCCACAGACAAGCTTCAAGCTTACGTGACAAGATTATCAAGCAAAAAATAAAAATTTCACTAAAAATAATAATATCAAAATAAAAAGAAATCAATGAGACCAGCATGTTGTTCTCAAAATTAGTGAATATAGAAAAATAGAATTAAAAAATTACATATGATTAGATTTTTTAATACATATTTTTTTGTTACGCATATACAAATTAGAGATGACTGAATTTTCCTTACTATTTTCACAATAAAGGTAAATATAGATAAAATGACTTATAACAATTAATAATTGCAAAAATATTATTTTTCTGAAAATCATTATCTTTAATTCTCAGAAGGGAAATTTAATTAATATTTTAATTCACTTCTGTGAATAATTTTAATATATTTTTTAGTATGCATTGCATTATATCAACATAAAAAAGAATAAAATAGTTAGTTGCATTCACAAGTTTTCTTATGACTGTAACACATGTATAGTACTTGAGACGCAGCAAAACCTGAGACAATAAATTAATAACATATAAGGCATTAAATTGAATGATTTTCTACTCAATACATAGCATTACTTGAATGATCATGAAAGAATTTAAGAAAGAAAAATTAAATGTATGTATGTACATATTATTTAAAATTTTGAACACATTTAAAAAAAAAAAATCCTCTTTTAAATTTCCCTAAACAGTGGTGTTTAGATAAGCTGTTCTATTTCCTTCAAACTATAGCCTGTATGAAGCCATACATTAAGTCACTCATTTCTGTTTACATTTATATCCAAAAAAATTGCTCTTAATTAGTATTACTAATTTCACAATTGGTACTCTTTACGAGTATCTAAATTATTATAAACTTTCCAGAATGCAAACACTCTTTTCAGAACAACTTGTCCCCAAATACAACTTATACTCTTAATCAGAATACTTAAAAGATTTATTCAATATGATACCAATAATTTGAATACTTACAGATATGAACGACTAGCATAAAATACAAGACAAATTCTGATAATAAATTTCAATTTATAATTGCCAACTCTTAGTTATTCAGAAAAATGATATTAAACATTATTTAGAATAATCAATCAATAAAAAAATGCATTATTTTAAACACTTCAATGAATTTTTTAGCATTATTAAATAAAACAAGATGAAAAATAGAAAAAACACCTGAAAGAAATAACACAAATTATTGCTTGGAGTCCAATTCTACATTTTTAAAGTACTTTATGTTAAATGGCGCATATACATTTCTTTCACGGTTTCATAAACTAAATTCAAAGCTCCATACAATATAAAAAAAGAGCTGCAAATCCTTACAAAATATTTCTTTTATTACAAAATTTTAGATTTCCTACAATTTTTATTTTTTTATTTGTAATGTTCTTTAATCCACTCGCATTCATTAAATAAAGATATTAAATGAGACTTTGAAATATGTGAAAACAAATTTAAGTGAGCAATACATTATTTAGCAGTCAAGAAAATTACAATAACATGTTACAAACTGAATAAACTTTACTGCAAACAACGCAGACCTTAATTTTAACATAGAATGTAGCAATGAAAATTTTCTTTTAAAAAAAAAATATCTAGTTATTTAACAGATTAATAATACTTTCAGAGTTTAGAACATAATATACATCTGTCATTTAATCTGGTTTTATGCTAATCTCCTCCCAGTTCAGTATTAATCTTTCAATCTCAAACATATACCACCTCAAAATTGTCAGTTATCTGTTTTACACAAACCCCCAGTCTTTGTCTTTTTCTATTGATTTTATCCTGCATGAGATCTGTTTAAAAAACTTTACTTTAAAAAATATTTATTTACTTATTAACACATTATTCTTCTTATTTCCTTTAAAAAACTCACCTGCACTATTAATGCACGTCTTCCAGGATTTTTTTTTTTTTTAATTTCAACTTTCTTTAATTGCTTGGATTTTTTTTTAAATGACAGCCTTTTTAAAGTTGATTTCAGTTTAAAAAGAAGCCTGTAAAATTAAAGTTTGGAGAATAGTAGGATTGAGGAATAACAGGATAGAGTATTTTGCCAAAAACTCATTAATAAGGCACAATACATAAGTAGGTTTTACTTAAATCACAGAGAGATCTCATACTCTCCGATCTTCATTACTTTTATTTAATATTCATTTATTTTCATGTCATATTCAGTACAACGCAATGATTTGTAGTTTTGAAATCACCTGTTTAGTATCCTGTACTTTACCCACCGGGTTGGTCTAGTGGTGAATGCGTCATCCCAAATCAGCTGATTTGGAAGTCGAGAGTTCCAGTGTTCAAGTCCTAGTAAAGCCAATTATTTTTACACGGACTTGAATACTAGATCGTGGATACCGGTGTTCTTTGAGGGTTGGGTTTCAATTAGCCACACATCTCAGGTATGGTCGAACTGAGAATGTACAAGACTACATTTCATTCACACTCATACATATCATCCTCTGAAGTATTATCTAAACGGTAGTTACCAGAGGCTAAACAGGAAAAAAGAAGTGTATCCTGTACTTTACCTCCAAGCAATCTATCAGCAACCTAAACCTTACATAATTTATTTTATTTTTTCCATTAGTAATTCTGCTCTAAATTATTTATGATCATAACTGCAAAACATATGTTAAACAATATTAAGAATAGGAAGCACTCTTGCCTTACTTCTCTCCTTGAGTCAAACCCTAATTTTACATATCTTTAATTTTATAGCTGTTTTCTGATTCTGGAATAGTATTCAATTAATTTGCTTTCTTTCTAATCTATTTTTTGGCTTTTTAATATTTTCATTGGTTACCATCTGACAGAGTCAAATGCTCTTCCATATCTATAATGGAAAGATTATCTTGCTAATAGTTGTTTAATCCAGTCATGTCCCCTCGCCCCTTTCTGAATCTATGTTGTTCTTCTGAAACCATTTCTTCTACTTCATACTCAGAGTGTTTTACATTATTAAGAATTCATAAAAGACAATGCTGAGTGTGAAATTAAACTAATTGTCCTGTGATCTTAATAATTTATTGAACCATGCTTTTGGAAACTGAGATCATGGTTGTTTTAAGAAAATCTAGTAATCATAACTACACTACTGACTGCTAACTATTAATAACTACTAATAATATAAATGAGTTATGATGATATCCACTACTGTAAATAAGAATTTCATCCCCCCCTTGCAATGCTTATTTTTATTAAGAATCATTTATTTCAGTGATTTTTTTAGGCAGATTAACAACTTCCACAGCTTTTCTATTCTTCATATGTCGTATTGTATATATTAACTATAGGACTTTTGCTCCTATTTTTCCCCCCTATTTCACCTTGATCTTCTATAAAGAGAGCATATGACTTTATTTTCTATTGTACTAATATATAATCCCTCCACACATTCTTTTCACTTTAAAAGTTGCTTCCTCTTTGAACAACACTTTGTCATCTCTAATGGCAGTTTTTTTAGTTCCTCTACAATTTCACCACTAATCCCATGATTTTACTTTTTTACATTAATTCATACAATCTTTTTCTTTCTAAATCTTCTATGGCTGGATACATCTCCAAACCCTCCTTTGTTTTTTTAAATTTCTCTTCTCAATTTATTATTTAATTTTTCTTTTTTGCTTAATAATTTATTAATAATTCACTACATAAGCTCAAAGCTTGTGCATAAGAATATGAATTGTAATTTTGTAGCATATGAAAAATAAATTGTGGCCATGCTGACTGGGACCTATGGACTTAATCAAGGACCTATGGATGATAAGCCAAGATGCTACCACTCCACCATGGAGATCAATTCTTTTATTTTATTCTGTCTTCTGTTTTTTTCAATCATCTCTCTGGTAACCCTTATTTTCTTTAAGTATTAAAAATACTTCTTCTCAAAAGAATAAAGTTCTTATAGAATTAATCCATTTTGTAGAATTTTTAGTTAATAGTATTTAAGAAAACCTTGAAATTTATTTAAAGACATTAACAAGACTATGTAAGGAAATGCATATATTGTAGTGTAAAATGAAGATAAAATGAACAAATTAACAGTTTCTGTAATAACTCTTAAAGTTTAATTACCAAGATTAAACTGTCACATTTACACCTACCTTTTCAGTAGCTTTCTTCATTTTTTTTTTTGTTTCAAATACGCTACATTACATTTAATGATTCTTCTCAAAGAAAATGTAAACAAATCCTTTAAAACTAGCAAAGGTTGTTTTACATAAAACACTTATTCACACACAAAAAACTAACTTTTACTCAGCTAGTAGACAGAAAAGAATATTCATATAATTCCAAACAAAAATAATCTTATTTCTTGTCTTCACTTCATATTTTTATGATGATAATTACTTTTTCATATTAAACTTAACCATATTATAAAGAAAAAATAAATGATTTTAATGAAATCTATTTTTTTTAAATCAAACATCAATAACCAACCATTTATTTTTAAGATCAATATTATGAGTACAAATATTTGAACAAACTTATTTTTGAGTTTATAAAGAAAAGTTTTTTGTCTGCATAATTTTGTTTGATTTATTCTGTAATCAAATTTAACTCTAGTTAAAAAAAATAATGATTAATTTATAATCAGATTTAGCTAATTAAAAAAGTTGTCAACAATATTTACAAACTTTTCCAATATACATTTAGAGCTGAAATTTAACCCTTCCAATTTGAAAGTGATTTTTACCTTGAAGATCTCTTATATACTTACTCTTCTAAAGAAAAATAATAAAATAACTTTCTACTTTCATTTGTCTGAGAAAAGAAAATTATGAAAATTCAGACTAGTTCCAAATCTACCGTTAGGTATTTACTACTCTAAGGTAAAAGGTTTCTTAAAAACAAGTTAAAGAACAATAGTAGGGCTATTCATAAACAAAAAGTAATATATGTTCAAATATGTTAAGAAATTTTTAATTAATCCTAAGCATTGAGGATACTGGTATAAACTCAATATCACTCGTAGAACAAATGAGTAAAATACCTCGAATGAATAAATACCTTAAATATGAAAATTCAGCATTTTTTTTTAATGATACAATATTATCTCCTGTGATAAGAGATTACATCAATCCAATTTTCATTTACAAAAATAATTTTAAAAATATTATATAATCAATGTTACAATCAATGTATACAATACATTGTATACAATAGGGGTTATTGAAGTATATAAAACTTCAATAACCCCTATAATTAGATATGGGGGTTACTTATTATTTTTAGGGATGGCATTTATTATGAGAAGTTGATGATTGTTCCCATCCTGAAAATGGCAGGATACTGCCATCTTAATGTGAAAAAAACCTATATATATAAATGTTTTCTAATAATCCTATAAATAGATGAATTTTATTATGAAAAAAGAGGGTAAAAAATCATGACTTAAAGTAAAATTCTCTCATATGAAAATGACTACCATACTTCATAAATACTATATTATATTCTTAAATTCTTTAAAAAAATTTAATATACATAAACTCATCAACATTTAAAATAAACGAAAATTGAACTATATAAAGAGAACTTCCAATGATTCAATTTAAACAAATATAATTTCAAATGACTAAACAAGGGTCTTTCAATAATTAAAGACATAAATTACTCTGGAGCTAAACCAATTTAATCAATGTGATATTATTTTCACTATTCAACATAATCTCCAGCAACATTAATACTTAATACTTATCCCGTCCTGAATCGGCTTATTTATGCCTGCTGCAAATAAATTTTTGTGTAGATGTCAGAACCAATTTAGCACATTTTCTCTGACATCATCATTCTTATTAAACATTTTACCACATAACACACCTCCTTGAGTGAACCAAACATGTGAAATCCAGTGGGGACAAGTCAGGATTATAGGGGAAGTGAAGTAGTATTTCCCAATGTAATTTTTCAATGGTCTCTCGAGTTACCTGAGCTGTGTGGGCATTATCGTAAAGCAGAATGATGCCTTTGTCTAGTGGTCTAGTTGGTCTAGTGGTGAACTCATCATCGCAAATCAGCTGATTTCAAAGTTGTGAGTTCTAAGGTTTGAATCCTAGTAAAGGCAGTTACTTTTATATGGATTTGAGTACTAGATTGTGGATAACAGTGTTCTTTGGTGGTTGGGTTTCAATTAACCACATATCTCAGGAATGGTCGACTGAGACTGGACGAGACTACACTTCATTTACATTCATACATATCATCTTCATTCATCCTCTGAAGTAATACCTTATAGTGGTTCCAGAGACTAAACAGAAAAGAGAGATGACCTAGAAAATCAAAAACTGGATCTTTTGCACCCTAAAAGATTGTTATCATAATTTTTTCTACTAATATTCAGTTCAGAATTTTTTCTTACGAGTGAACTCTTGTGCTTCTTTTCATACTCTGCCTTTTTGATTACAATTTATAATGGTGAATCCATGTCTTATACAGATTAGAATAGTGGGCAAAACAGATCACCTTCCTGCTGACACTGTTATTTTAGCTCTGTCTCATGCAAAGACTGTGCTCATCAATCACTGAAGTTCCATCTTTAAATTTTTTTATCCACTTGAAAAATATCTGTAGTTCATACAACTTTACCCATATTGTTTGTCTGGTCATATGAGAGTAATGTTTTTCACCTTCAGAAAGCAAAACCAGATCACTGCATGCTGTCCAACTAATTCACAAACTTTAATTGGAATCGCCATTGTAAAATGAGATTTTGAGGTTATAAACAAAACAATTTTACTCAAACAGTTGATCAAAAGTCACCACAGGGTTAAAAATTTATTATTCTGAAAGTATCATAACTCTCTTATTTATTGTTTGGCCCCATTGTTATTTGTGTTTTTAATTATTGAACGACTCTTCAACTTATTTTATAGTACCTCACTTAAATTTCAAACACTTTCAGTATTTTGAGCTTTAGAAAATAGTATCTTACACCAACCACTTTTTTTTCTTTAAATTATTGAATAATAAGTCATTTGTGTGATTGAACAATAGTTTGTCACTATTTCATGAAAACCATTGAAGCTGTTCTGTTGTTATAGAAGCAACTCTATCAATTGAGCTATAAAAGCTAAACAGGTGAGTTAAGAAAAACAAATTACAAAAAATTCCAGGTTTTTCTAATAAAATATTTTAATTGAAAGGTATCAAAGGAAAAAGATTGTCAAGTTGTATAGTTTTCTTCTTGTACACACTAAAGTTGAGTATTTGAAAGAAAAGATTTTACATTTGGCACAATAACTTTCTGAAAGTACAAATTACTATATTGTTATAAACTAATAAAACATTTTTTAATATCTAACAAAAGCAATCTTTTTAAGTCTGACCAGAAAAACACATTAAAAACTGAATCAGTTACAAGTAGTTAAAAACACATGTTCACAAAGACCAATCTGTTTCTAAGCACTAGATGCAGTTTTAACAGACTTCTCTCTCTTATTTGATTTTTTATAACAACTATGAATAACATAATTTTGTAATCTAAAAATTTTTTTTTTTTTCAAAAATATACATTCAATTGTATATATTTATTGGCATAGTTGATTCAAGAAACAGAAATAAATTTGATTATGCCAAATTAAATTTATATGAAACTTATTAAATTGATAATTTTATTGTTTTATTTTTTATTGATAAAAATATTTTTCTTGGAAAAACTAGATTAGTTCATGACTCCAGTTCATAATGGTGAATTCGTGCCTCATCACAGATTAGAAAAGTTCTTCAATCTTCAAAAGGTCTTCATTAAACTCATTATTTTCATCCTCTAAATTAAATTCACTTGGGAGATTAATATTATCTGTTAGATAAATGGAATGCGAGACTGTTTCGTCATGATTCATTATCTACACCTAGTTGATTACTTTCATCTTCAAAATTGTGAAAAAATTACTAATCTTAAAATCTTCTAAAATAGTTTCATGTGGAAAATTAAGATTTTCTACTTCATTGTCTTCATCTTCAACATTATCAGAATTAATTCTATTTAATTTTTCAAAAATGCTTTTCCTAGGATATAACAATTTTTTGTTCCTATTTTTCTTTCCTGACACCTGATTTAAATTTACTTGTCTCTTACATGTTTTATTTTTATTATAATAATTATTATTATTTGCTAATTGAATTTTATGCATATGTGTAGTATCATTATCACAAGATTCTTTTAATTTTTCATTTCTGGACCTATTTCTCGTCAGTTGATGTAGTTTTGGGTGTTTATTCAAAGGTTCTACAGAATTTCTTGTATTTATATGCATTGGTACTCCTTCTGCTCATTTAAATGATGGTCGTTGACTGGGATTTTGGAAGGCAGTTTCTTGATAATTGGGCTGTGTGTGGTTATAAGGTTGTCTATTAAAAGGTGTTCTTTGGAAGTTTGGGGTTTTAGAAATATAATTTTGGTAATAACTTGGGTATCTTGGCATCTGGTGTTTATATGTATTCAGATTTTGGGTCGGAGCAGCTTTCTTTACGATTCGATTACTATTATTATTATTAACAAAATGATACTTATTAATTTTAATCTGAAATCATTAGTTAACATGCTTAGTGCTTCTTCTAAAGAATTAGGATTTTTTGTTCGCATTAGCAATCTTATCGGTTCATTTAAGCCTCTTAATAATACTCTTAATGCTAACTTTTTTACACGTTCAATTAAAACATTTGCTATTACTGCCTTTTTATTTGTAAAATATGCTATTTGAAAATTTAATAATTTTTATATACGTTCATAAAAATCAAAAGGAACTTCACCATTCTCTTCTTTTAATTCAGCTAATTCTAAATTTAATGTAAAACAATCTCTTTTGTCGAGATAACCATTTAATAATACTTGTCTAACATCATTCCATTTATAATAATTAGATTCAATTACTAATTCTAATGCAGGTGATTTTATTTTAGAAATAATCATGGAAAACAAATATTCATTCTGAAAGTTGTCCGGATTATTGGCAACATAAGATTTTCCTACTAATTTATCACATAAAGTAATGAAATGATTTAATATTAATGGGTCACCTGCAAATTCAGGTACCATAACCAAAAAATTATTTTTCAATACTGGTACTGTATATATAGCAAATAATAATATATATAGCAAAATCATCAACAAATAAAGAACATGAAATAGGCGTCTGCACACATTTAGCAATATTGTTGATGGCTACAGAAAATAAGGTGGCACTTAATACACATCCTTGAAGTACTCCGTTTTCCAAGATGACGCTATCTGAGACAGAATCTCCAACACAAACACAGAACGTTTGGTCATTTAAGAAACCACTTAAGAAATAAAAGCAAGCATATTGCCTTTGACTCTCCATTTTTTGAGGGTGTATAGAATACCAGGTTGCCAGATCGTGTCGAACGCCTTTCTGATATCAAAGAAGATAGTGACAAGGCGCTGACATAGTAGGAAAGTGTTTTGAATAGCCATTTCCAATGATACTAAATTGTCAATGGAGGACTGTCCTTGTTGGAAACCACACTGTTCTGGAGATAAAAGGCCATGTCTCTCCAAGTACCATGTAAAGTCTGCGGTTCACTATTCTCTCCATTATTTTGCATAAGACGCTTGTAAAGTAGATAGGGCAGTAGCTTGAGGGGCTTGCTTTGTCTTTACCAGGTTTAAGTACTGATATGACAATGGCTTTTGACCAGACAGGTGAGAAGACTTGTGCAGAGAGTAAATCATTATAAACGTTCAGTAGGTGTTGTAACGCCGAATGAGGAAGGTGTGACAGCATACTGAGACGAATGTTGTCAGGTCCAGGGAAGGTGCCACATGAGTTTTTAAGTGTGTGTGACAACTCGTTGAATGCGAATGGAGCATTTAATTCACCAATTGAATCACCAATGTTCAACGATAATACTTCCATCTGTATCTTGTACCTCCAAAATTCATTACTATATGATGAAGTGAGAGACACCGAGCGGAAAGAATTTGCTAAGGTAGTTGCCACTGCAGAATTTGATGAAAGGAGTTCTCCTTCATGAATATGTCCAAGAATAGATTGTTTTGGTGATCCGAAAATTCCACGGATCTTTTTCAACACAATAGATGTGGGAGTAGTGCATGAGATGGTGTCCACATATTTCCTTCATAACTTCCTCCTAGCATCTAAGAATACCCGATGACATACTGCTCTAGCCTTATGGTACAAATCTAGATGTTCATTTGTAGGCATGCACTGCCTGCAGTTGTTTGCTAATAGCGTTTTGGCAATCATCACTCCACCAAGGAACAGAAGGATGTCTAGGTTTTCCAATGTTTGTGGGATATATCTATTAGCATTCTCAAGTATCATGGACATAAAAGAGGAAAGTTGATCAAGGATGCCCGCGCCACCGTCATACTGTGATGGAAAAGCTTTATGGTAACTGTTCCAATCTGTCTTTTCAACAATCCATCTCCATGGCCTTTTTTTCACCTCGCGGTTGACACCAAAAGCAATAATTGGCCTATGATCACTGCTGTGAAAGTCATCACAAACAGACCAATTAAGATGAGGGAGTATACTCGGCAAGCAAACAGAGAGGTCAATGTACCAGATGATCAGGACATGAATGTGTGTGACTCATCATTCAGTAGACAAAAGTCCAAGATTTGTCTCACTCTTTATCAAATTTCCTTGAGAAGAGCAGAAAGATGAGCCCAGAAAATATGGTGGACATTGAAGTCTCCTACTATTAACGATGGTGATGTAATTTGCATGAGTGATTCATCTGCGTGATTCACTAACTTTGATGTTTTGTTCATTTTCATCACCTCTGAAATAATGGCTGTAAGTGAAGTGACTTAATCAGATAACATCTCAACAAGTTTTTTTAGCTCATTACAGGATTCGCACCACTAATTACCTAAATTTGCAGGAGCTTGTTTCGATGCAGCGGTGGTAAAACGTACATCTGGTTTAACCAGGTCCTGTGAGTTGTTTTTTATATTCTCTGCATGCAGCCGAAAAATATCATTTCTGCTCGGTAGAGATTCTGAGAACTGCCTTTTCTTCTTTAAGAGTTGGGCAATCATGGAAGCAGGTTGTATGTGAACCACTGCAGTTCACACATTTTTCATTTTCATGGCAGTTAGTGTCATTGTGGTCTTCTTTAGCACATTGAGCTAAAGTATTCGAGTCTCTGTATTCGAGCAAGATGTTGTAGTGTGACCATTCCTTGACATTTGAAACATCGATTCGAGTTGGGTGTGAATGATCATAGTTGGGTGTGAACCAACAGGTAACCCACTTTAATCTTCTCTGGTGGTACTGGTAGATTAAATGTTATTATAAGAGAAGGTATTGGTTCTTCCATTTCGCTCTGCCGTTTCATTAAACGTTTCACATCTACAACTTCTTGGGTTCGAAGCTCAGCAGCTATATCCATTGCATCCAGCTCCACAAGGTATCTGCAAAAAATTACTCCCCAGCTGGTATTTAAAACATTTGTACTCTAAACTATCTGCTAGTTCTGTCCATTGTTTTTTTTTTTTACTTAATAGTTTATTGCATTCCATTTTCAGGATATAATATTTTTAATGTATTATGCTTAATATTTTTTTATTAAATAATCAATATTTAACGTCACTTCTGATAATTCACTCAGTAATGAATTTTTTTGTATAACAAGATTTTATTTTTCAGTTTTTGAATTATCAATGCAGATATTAAAAATCAAGATAAGAATTACATCATATTGCATTTTATATACTTTTACATCGCTACCATTACGTTTTACTTCTTTCTAATTGCAATAAAAATAATTAATTTACATCAGATTCCTCGGATTTTTATACTACCTCATATCTTTTATTTAACAAAACATTTTATCTAGTTGCCTCAAAACTGTTGCAACAAGTGAAATAATGTTTGAAAACTATCTACATTGTAATCACTAGTAATTCTGCAAAATTTGACATTTATTTGAATTGCAAGAACTCAAATTTTTCTAAAGAAGCAATCAACAAATCCATTTTTAAAAATTAATAATATCTAACTGTTTTAAAATGTAAGCTTAAGAGTTTCTGTTTTTTTTTTATAAATATTAAATTAATTGTTTGTGTTGAGGCAGATTGCAAAAACAGTTAATTTTGTACAAAAAAATATATAACCTATGAAATAAGAGTTTATTATTTAAACAAACTGAAATAAAGGGATTGATCAGTCCTGTATGTTTCCTTTCCTCTTTATTTTTAATATAAATAAAGATATTTACTATTGTTATTCTTTATGTAAGTATAAACAATTTTTTTACTATGTTGCTGGCTTACTTACCAGCTTGAGCTATGTTTATACGTATTATTGCAATTAGTTATTCTTTAATTATTGAACTACACAGTAACATGAACAGCAACACATACAATCATTAGACATAAAACATGTACTCCACATTACACAATTAACAAAGAATATACTTAAAAATATGACTAATCAATGTTCTTAATTATTAATATATGTGAATCAGTGCTTTGATGAAAAATTAATTTAACAAGCTGGTTATGTGATTCAACATTTTTTATTGGTCCTTTGGGCTGGATCTATCTTTATTTATTTTATAATATTAAGGATGTACATTACTTATTAGTTCTTAATTTATTATGGATAAGGAAAATTTGTTAAAGCAAAGGAGACTAAATAGTCTACCATAACAAGAATCTGTACATTTACTGATAAGTTTGATGTTTCAGGGATGATAGTTATGCCCTACAAATCAAGTTGAGAAACCTTCTTGAATTACATGGGAAATATGATGTTATTCAGTCACATCTTGAAACTCACTTTGATGATGATGTTCTCTCATCAGATTGTATTAAAGTTGAAGATGATTTACCTACCATTGAATGTAAGTTGCAATATCTGATAAACAATAGTCAAAAAGCAGAAAATCAAGAAGTCAATTTAAATTCAAGGATTAATCAAATCCAACTACAGCCAATTAACCTACCAGTACTTAAAGGCAAAGTCTTAGATTGGTAGCATTACTATCATATATTTAATGATCTAATACACAGTAGAAATGACTTGACAAATTTACAAAAATTGCGTTACCTTCATTCTTCCTTGAAAGATGAAGTGCTAGCTGATATTAAGAATTTGCCAATTATAAATGAAAATTATCTAATTGTATTAGAACTATTTGATAGTAGAGATTTGATAATAAATACATAATTACTTTTCATAATGCTGACTGAATCTTAAAATTTAATGCTTTCAAGGAAGAATCTTTGGACAGTTTGTCAAATTTTATTAATGAAGTATCATCTTATGTAAATGCTCTTGAGGTACTGCAAATACCAATTTTTGAATTTATTGTGATATAATTTTTAGTTTCAAAATTTGATTAACACCTTTAAAAGGTGGAAGCAGAAACTATTAAATAAATAATTTCCCACATTTCAAGACTTACTAAGAGTTCATTGAATCAAGATGACAGATTCTTGAGAACAACAACCCAAATAGGTCAAGAGTCTCATGCTCTACCCACTGAAATAGCCAGACGCTGCCCAAATAGGTCAAACCTAAATAAGGAAAATAACACTAGGAGACAGTGTTACAACAATACAGCCAAATCTTTCAGTAAACGACGTACTTCAAATACTAAGCCATTTAAATAATTTATAATGGTTATTCAAAAATTAATTTACAACAATGTCTAATGTGTAGTTCAAATATTAATTTACAACAATGTAAAGATTTTTTAGATCTATCTATTGATGATAGAAGAAACTTTTTAAAATATAATAATTATTGCTTTAATTATTTGTGTAATGACCACACTGTTAATGAATGTCATTCTTCCATTGCATGTAACATTTTCTTTAAAAAACATAATAAATACTCTTGTACATATGGATAAGAGTATTGATTCTAAATCAAAGGACAAAGAGTTTAAAATCAATAATTATTCTTTGTTTAAACTGCAATTAAACAAAAACATAATTTTGTCTATTGCAATATGTAATGCCAATGATGTTCATGGTAATTCTTATGCATATCAAATCATTAGATTCAGGCAGTCATGCAAATTTTTATACGCATGATTTTGCCTGAATTCTAGGGCTTCCGCTTGTGAAATGCAATCTTCCTATTTTTAGAATAAATAACTCAATTACTCAATCTCAATATAGTGCTGTACTCACACTGAATTCCCTACATATGGATTTTTCATTTGAAGTACAATGTCCTGTTCTTTCAAATATAATAAATTGTCTTCCATCATACACTTTTGACATTTCACATCTTAATATACCTCATAATTTATTTTACGCCGATACCAATTTTAATATTACAAATGGTACTGATATATTAATTGGAGCACAATTTTACTTGAGTCTCGTTGTTCCACGGAAATTTATTCAAACTTTTAAAGATCCTATTGTCCAAGAGACTAAATTAGGATATATAGTTAGCAGTTGCATTCCAACTAATGTGATGCACAATAATTCCACTACGTCATTTCTTTCGCATAAAGCTTTCATAGACCTCTCTAATATAATCAGGAAATTTTGGAGGATAGTAGAAATTAATACTGATATTTCACTTAATGACAATTCCTTATGTGAAAAAACATTTCCAATTTAATTTGATACGAAATGATCAAGGTAGACTTGTGGTCTCATTAACACATAAATATGATAACATTCAATTAGACGATTCCTTTGTCATTGCTAGGAACAGATTTTTGTATTTAGAAAAAAGGCTAAGCAATAATTCTACACTTAAAGGAGATTATTCCACCTTCATCCAAGAATACTTAGATTTAGGTCACATGTCATCATTTAACTATGATGACTTATCAATTAAATGATCTAATGTGTGTTACTTACCCCACCATCAAGCATTTAAACTGTTTAGCCTAACAACTACACTTTGAGTGGTTTTCGATGGTTTGGCTAAAACTTCTAATGGCCTATCACTTAATGATACTTTATTAGTCAGTCCACTAATCCAACAAGATACATTTTCTATAATGATTAGATTTAGGACACATAATTATGTCATTACATCAGACGTAACAAAAATGTGTTGACAAGTTTTAATCAAACCCTAGTGACTCAAACTTACAATGTATACTACGGCATGATTCGCCAGATCGGGAAATAAAACATTATGAGTAACTTACGGAACTGCTTGTGTACCATACCTAGCTACACAATTTCTAATAAAAATAGCAAAGGAAAATGAAATTAATTATCCACGAGCTTGTAACACTATTTAAAATGACTTTTATGTTGATGACATTATTAGAGATTCAAATAACTTAGATGAAGCTAATCAACTGAAAACTGGCATTACTAAATTGTTACAACAGTATGGTTTTTCAGTACATACTTTGTTTTCTAACAACTCCATCAGTGCTTCCCTTGATCATAATTCCTCTATTCTGCCTAACCAATACATTCGAACTTTAGGAATTCTTTGGAATAATACTTCAGACACATTACTTTACAAAATCACTCATTCCAATAATTCTAATATTTATACAAAAAGAAACATCCTCTCCATCATAGCTGGTATATTCGATCAACTAGGACTCACTGATCCTATAATGTTTCTCACAAACATTTTATGCAGTTACAATGGCAAATTAAAATCGATTGGAATGAAACAATACCCAAAACAATACTATCTCAATAGCCGGCTCTATAGTCAGTTCTATTTAATTGAGTGAATAAAAATAAATAGATCTATAATTCCTAATAATAATAATATTAAGGTTAAGTCAATTCAGTTACATGGTTTTTCCGATTTCTCCAATAAGGACTACAGCTGTTGTATTTATATACAAACATTATTTGTCAATACAATTTCATCTAATTGACTGTGTTCAAAATAAAAACTGGCCCCTCTAAAATAAACAACGTTACCAAGAGTTGAACTGTGTGGCTGTTTGTTACTAACTCGCTTATTAATAAAGGTAACTATTGCGTTAAGGATACATTTTGACAAGATACACTTGTATACTGTTCTACACTTGCACTTTACTGAATTCATGCATAACCATCTATCTGGAAGATATTCATTAGCAATAGAGTTTCAAAAATACAACATAATACTGCAAATGCTATTTGGCATTATTTCAAGTCTTCAGACAATCATGCTGATATACTGTCTAGGGGTTGCTCTCCCAGCAAATTAATTGACATGTCATTTTGGTGGCATGGTCCGGATTGGCTTTCACGATTTTCATCCTATTGGCCAAATAATAATAATTTTACCTTTAATAATTGTGATTTGAATCCAGAATGTAGCAGAAAAATGCAAAACTATGTTATTGTCATGTGTATCTATGCCATAACTGACTACACAAATATATTCATCTTTACACATGCTACTCTGCATATTTAGCTTCTGTTTTAGATTTATTTATAATACTAAAACTAATCAGTTAGAGCAGATGTTAAACATAGTAAAGTTATCTCTTTGGATCCATTCTTGGATAATTCAAGTTTATTAGATGAAGGAGGCAGACTGCAACATTCATTATTATACTACCACGTAAAACATGCTATTATATTACACCCAGATGCTAACATCACAAGACTAATCATTTAGGTCGAACATTTACAACTTCTGCATGCTGGGACTCAGTAACACATCACTTGCTGTGTCAGAAGTATTGGATGCTAAATACCAAAATAACTATTTCTTTAATCATTATTAATGTTTGTCTTGCTTTAAGTTTAACGTAAAAACTGAAACTCAACAACTTGGTCAACTACCGTGTTTTAGAGTAGTTCCTTCACAACAATTCTCTGCTTGTGCAGTAGATTATGGAGGTCAAATTATGATATACAATGGTGGGCAGAAATCCAAGTCTTTGACTAAAGCTTATATTGCACTTTTTGTATGTCTTGCAACTAAGGCAATACATTTAGAAATAGTCCCTAACTTGACTTCACAGTCATTTATTGCAGCCTTAAAAAGATTTATGTCTCATAGAGGTATTCCTAATCAAATCTTTTCTGACAATGTTACTAACTTTCGCTCTGCTAAAAACATACTTTATAACTTACATCAAATCTTAAAATCAGACAATTTTAAAACAGACATTCAATCATTTTCAACAAAACAAGGTATTAACTGATCGTTCATTCCTCCTGCACCTCCCCACTTTGATGGTTCATGGGAAAGCAGAATTAAAAGTGTTAAATATTACATGCGTGTTATTGGTCAAACGATTCTTAACTTTTAGGAATTATATACAATTTTAACGCAGAATGAGGCTCACCTTAACTCCTATCCTATACTTTCTGTTTCTACAGACTGTAGAGATCCAGAGCTTCTATTACCAAGACATTTTCTAATTGGGTGTCCACTTACATCCTTACCTGATCCCAGTTATCAGAAAATTGAAGTGAATCGTTTACAACATTGGCAACTACTTCAAAAACTTAGTCTATTTGGAAGCGTTGGTCTAAAGACTATCTGAATTATTTACAGCAACGAAATTAATGGCATTTTTCCTCACGTAATTTTGATGTTGGGGATTTAGCTTTGAACACCAACAAAGATTTCACTCCCATACAATGGAAGCACGGTATTGTCACCCAAGTTTATCCTGGTTTTGACAATCTAATGAGGGTAGCTGATGTAAACACTGCTAAAGGTCTACTAAGAAGACATGCATAAATTATGTCTACTTCCAACTGCAAAAGATTGAGTTAATATAATATATTTTAATAAGTAATAACATGTTTTTTTTAAGATCATAATATCTGCAACAATATTTTATTTTATTTATTATTTATGGTTCTGTATTATCATATAATTTCATTTCTTTTGTACTCTCATTATATGTTTGTTAATATTTTCTTAAATACTGTACTAATGTATATCCTAAGATGCATACTAATAATTGAAATTTTCACTTTCATATTGCTCCCATACTTTAATACAACATACAGACTCTTATGCTGCATACAGATACAAATACATACATGCACATACATTATTGGCTACATAGCTATTTAAGCTATGTTTGGGTGCATTGGGGTACTTTAAGCTTTAGTTCTTGATTAACAATTAGACATTTATGAATTAGTTATTACTTAATTATCTAATCATTAAGTTTGTCTGGTAATACATTTTTCAACATGTTACCAGCAAAGAAGTAGGTCCTTATTATTGGTTTTTCGTATGTTTAACTGATGTTATAATGCTGTATTTACTGGAACATTTTTTCAATGCTGAAGAAACCTAAAACCTATATTTTTAAGAAGAACGAGTGATTTCAGACCTAATGCTTTGGGTCAGTAAACTGTATCCCAACATACGCTAAAAAAAAAAAACACGTTTTTAAACATATCTTCAATACCAGTGAACAAATTTTTATTTTGTTTATACCAAATTACTTATTATTCAAAGGGCCTTCCAACGTGGTGTCACAAGCTACATCATCTCAATTAAAAAAAATAAGTTTTCAAACTTTGAAAATTTAGAAACATTTACAGCCAAAATTTTGTTAGTAATTTAAGAAATAATTTTCAGTTTTAATCCACACATTATGTTTATTTCAAATGGTTTAAGAAGTAATATCATGTAATTTTATAGTTAGTTTTGTTGGGCTGAAATTTAAAAGAAGTACTACCCAAATAGTTTTTCTCACCTACCGAGCGAAGGGCTGGACGGATCTTAATTTTCTTTTCACCAAAACTCATTATTTTTTTCAGGCTGTCAATTAATATAATTAAATGTTACCATTGCCATTTAAGATTTTTGAGTTAGGGTAGGTGTAGCAGAGAGGGTGAGTTCTACCCCTTTGAAAATAATTTTAAAAAGGTTCCCCTCGAGAATGGTATAATGCCTGCAAACAGAAATATGACAGGACTGACAGCTGTTGAATAATAAATGTGGTAACTTTTCAAATGTTCACCTGGTACATATAGACTGGAAGTTTAGTTTCACAAACCGAAAATCATCCAAAAGTTTCAGTTATTGATGAGACTGTGATGTGTACATGATGCATTCACTCCAGTCCTGGAAAGTTAATTAAGCAAGTTAGTTACGAACTGAAAATTTCTTGTTACATTGTTCATGATATTAATAAGCAGCTTCATTTGTGAGCATACAAATTACAACTCCAACACATTAAACCAAATGATCACCACCTATGATATCAATTTGCTGCAAAGGTAATACACCATGACGAAAACTAATTATCTTATATGTTATTTAGTGATGAGGCAATCTTTCATACATGTGGGAAAGTTAACAGACACAATTGTCAAATCTGATGTACTAAAAACCCCCATACAGTAATCAAAAATGAAAGAGACATTCCAAAAGTCAATGTCTGGTTAGGACTGCACAAAAGTGGCATCATTTCTCCATATTTTTTTTTCATAGAGCCCACTTTGACAGGACACATGTACCTCAACATACTTGAGAACTTTAAAGTTACTCAGATTCCTGCATGCTTCAGTTTCCAAAAAGATGGTCCTCCACCACACATTCATCAAGATGTTACCATGTTCTTGAACAACACTTTCTCTGGATGTTGGATCAGATGAAGTGGTCTAACTGCATGGCCACCTAGATTTCCAGATATCACTCCTTTGGACTTTTGCTTAGGGATTTATTAAAAGTTGTGTATACCAAAGAAAAGTTTGAAATTTGGACAATTTAAAACGGAGAATTTTGAACCTGTTGATCTAATAATGCTGCAGGTGCACCTGTACATGGCAAGAGTTAGATTATTTTCTAGGCATTTGCCAAGCTACAAAAGGTGCACTCACTGAACTTGATAACCTACATTAAAACTGTAGTATTTATTAAAAAAATAATAAAAAAACATTAATTACATTAAATGGTTCTCTTAAAATAAACTGTAACTGTTGGATACATTTTACATATATAAACACACCAGTACAGTTGCATTTTATAGTTTCTATACATGTCATACGACTAATCAACTAAACTACATCATTTCCCATACACGCCAACAACCAGATGAAATTTGAGTACTTGGCAAGTTGTAAGGATGAGAGGCGAGTCATTTTAGAAATGGTTCAGATTCATATCCACTTAAATATTCATATCCAAAAAATATTTAAATACACAAAATTAGATGACAAACAATTAAAAAAGAAATAGTTATCTTCAGCAATAAAAAAATAGTCATTGGTATCTCTTTATAGAAGAGATACAAAAAATTAGTTATAACAGAGATACTTTTAAAAGAGATACTAAGAGAAAGAGATATATAAAGATATAAAGAGATACTATTAATAGAGACATTCATAAAAATCTTCAGCAATGAAAGAATGCTCATTGGTATCTCTTTGATTTTTAATTTAAATATAGACCAGTCTTTTTTCCCCAATATTTCATAAAATCTTAATATGTGAAGATAATTTTTTAACAAATAAGAACAGGAAAAAAATAACTGTATCTCTAAACATAGTATAAGTACAAGTGCAAGAAAAGGAGGTACTTAAACTTTCGGAAGAGTATAAATTATAAGTAAAGTGTATAAGTATACAAACAAAGAAAAAACAAACACATCAATTTTAAATACAAAAACTACAAAATTTTAAAACAAACATATGAAAAAGAACAACTTTCTCTTTCACAAATTCACTGATAGTACAAAAACTTAAGGCCAAGAAAAAATACAACTTTTTTTTAGATATTTTTATTATAATATCTATAATCATTATCACTGAACATTGTAAGAAGACTTAACAAAATATGAGCAACAAATATTTTACATTTATTCATAAAAAAAATAATCTATATTACAAATATATCTTTATACAGTAATAACTATAAAGTTTTTTTGTTAACAAATGCAGACTTAAATACAAAAAAAAATTGAAATTCAATGATGAAATGCATTAAAAATGAATATATAAATTACTTAAAAAATTAATTAAAAACATCACAAAATGAAAATATTAGTTACTTGGTTCATCAATTTGTTGATTTGAGGTAGTAGGTATAACATATTTACAAAAAAACGTATATTTAACAGCTTCAACATGTCGGCATAAGCTAAGGGCAGTCTTCAAATTCAGTTTCAAACTGTCCAAACAAGAAGGGAGATTCAAGAGCATAAATGACTTACCATCAAATTCCTGTAATTTTAAATACAAAAATTAAAATTATATTTAGAGAAAAATTTACATTTTTCATTACCCTTTGACGAAAACATTTTAGAAAGCACAAACAAAGGATCTAATGCTAATAGAACAAACATTTTTTGTAAAAGTTCTTTCCTAATGCTCACATCTTAAGTCATTAATTAATTTGGACTTATTAATCTTTTACATTATGGTCTATCTTAAGATTAATAAATTGCATCCTGCTAACAAGCAGGCTATAATTATTTTAAAAAATAAATTTTTTCAGTAACTGCTTTGTTTTTATTCCATGTCAGGTACTTTTGCAGAAATCTTTGCTTTATCAATTTATGTGGAACAAAATTAACATAATTTAAAATATTACATTATATTACACAGAAGTATATTTACCATCAGTTTTATCTCAATTAGAAAATGAGCTACTCTGATGCTATTACAATCTGATGCAGATAATGAAAATATTGCTTTGCTACCAAAATTTGAATATATGTTATAAATATATCTTGAATAGTTAATATTAAATGAATTATTACCCTAATCCTAACATTATGTTAAAACGTTTCTTCTTCATTAATTATACAGCTTACTTGGAAAGTTGCTAAGCACTGGAATTAAGGAGTGTAGTGATACAACTTTCTTAACTTAGTATTTCTATTTCATTATTTTATAGAAACAGATATTTATAAAAGGTGTTGAAAATGACCTCCTCCAACTCAGTACAACACTGCACACATTTCATTTTGTTTTCAAACACTTTATCAGGTGATGTACTGAAATGTCTTGTATGTATGCCGTCACTGTGGTTTTTAGTTCATCAATCATGCATGGTCTGTTGCGATTCACTGCATGTTTCGCTGCTGCCCCATAAAAAGTAATCTGGCAGAGTCAGATCAGGCGATTGTGCAGGCTACAAACCTCTCGAAATGATTCGTTCACCAAACACATTTCACAAAAAGTCATTGACCTGTTACCTCTGTGTGCTGTGGCATTATCTTGTTGGAACCAATTGTGACTGATTTTCATTTCTGTTAAGTGATTAATAAAATCTGTTAAAACAGCACAATAATTAACTGCATTTTCAAAAAATATTGGATCAAAAAGTGTGCATTCTACTCATATTGACCCAGACTCCAATCTCCGCTTTGTGTAAAGATTGTTCATGTCATTCATAGGGATTAGTTGTCGACCACAGTTATGTAGTTTTATCTATAAAAAATGTAATGTCAAGGATACCTATGAAATTTTGGTCAATAAAACGTTTAAACCACTAACAATAATTTACTCTTTTGGCATGATCTGTAGGTTTCAGTTCTTGAACACACACTACTTTATAAAATAAAAGTTTCAGTTCTTTTCTTATAGCTTTACGTGTGATAGAAAGTCTTGCTGCTGTGCTAACTTATGCACTGATTTTGACAGACTTTCGGCCACAGCATCCAAAATATCAAGCAGCTTCTGTTCATTTGTGTTCTTCCACTTCATAAAAGGAATGAACAGAAGTATTTGGAAACTTTTCAGAAAACTTTACTAAATCAATACATTTGTCACTTTCATGAAGGCATGTTCAACAAGAAAAATGAGTTCATCTACCAAAAAAACCATTACGTTTCTCGCAACTGATTCTGATAAACAAAACATGAAACAAAGCATATTCAATCACAACTCAACAATTGACGTCTTGGTTTATTACTAAGCAATGTCCAATGAACCCACAGGGCAACCAACCTAATGCCAAAAGAAGAGAATGCACCATATAATTCTAAAGCACATTGCACAGTGACTTTCCAAATGCACTGTATTTTCACTGCTTTTTTATTTTGTTTTTTTTTTTTTGGAATAAGGATTTAAATTTATTACTATTTATTTCTAATGTTTCACTATCTTATACATTTTAAAAGTATGTTTATTTTCCTTAATAAAACCCACTCTAATTAGATTTTTGTTTATTGTATTTATATGCTTGTAAATGACCTGAAATTTTTTTTTTGATTTCTGTCATTCCTATGTTTAATTTTTTACAATTTTGCTCTCTACAATCTATTTTATAGGTAAACTCCTACTTTATTACAAATAATATAATTATTAATTTTATTTTATCTAATTTTTTTTGTTACTTTTAAAAATAATTAAATATTTACATTGTTAGTCTCAAACTATTTTAGTCTCTTTTAATGTTGTAAATTTATTTATTTTATAATTATGTTTAAATTTATATTTATTAATGTCCTTTACATTAAAACCATTTTCATTTGCTATGTATTTTATTAAATTCTTCAATTAACTCAACATTATTTTCTATATAGGTTAAGCTTATATAAATCACAATGCAGTATGCTGTTAATTTTTGGTTGTGTTGATTTATTATTATTAATTATTCTTATTGGAAATATTGGTTTTGATATGTGCACAGTCTTAATTTATTTTCAATATTAAGATTGACGAGCATCAAGTGCTTGGTCATTTTGTTCCATGAGAATGGAAATTTGTAGTGCATAAAAATTAGCATGCCTGACCCAGATGAACAGCTGACCCCCAGATGAAAGGCTGAAATATTACCACTCCCACCATGGAGATCAACATCATATCGGCATAATATCTAAAACATGGATACATTATTTATTTCTACTTTTAAAGCGTGTTCAATATTTTTATGAAAACTGTTTAACTTCTTAATTTTATATCATATTCTAAACTAATTTGTTCACAGTATATTACCACTATTTTTCATATCTTGTTGGCAAAATGCCAACAAGATATCTAATCCATAATTATGTTTTATGGCTGTTTTTAATATCTACATCTATTAAAAAGTGAATACATATTTCTGACATTATGTTACTTAAAGGTAAATCCACTTGTTAATTCTTTTTGTAAAGTATAAACATATCTATCCTCAATATTTTAAAGTATCTAATTTAATTTTCATAAAAGATGTTCTGATGAATCAAAGATTTCTGCAAAAATACTAAATGTTGAAAAAAAACAATACAGTGAAAAAACTAACTTTATAAATAATTATAATTATCTTCTTGATTGTTTTCCTGCTTCTTTCTCTTTATCTCTCAATACTTATCAATCACACTTTACCAATGACAAAATACATGTTTTACTTTGACTTCTTCCACTAACTAATGAGGATAACCAAGATGAAAGCAAAAGAGGAAAATGCCCAGGCTTATTTTTACTGATATTAGTGAAAATAAAATAACTTTAAGGTAATATAAATTCACTAGAATTATTTTTCAATACAAAGTTTCCCAAGTAGTTATGAGAAAAATACCATAGGAGTTCATTCTTTCCATGTGCTCAGGGCCTCCTCAATGGCTTGGCTTATGATTAATGAACCCTTCAGTAAAAGTTATTAAATATAATAAGCGCAGTTTTTCAGTAACATTTATTTTTCAGCACATGATACCCTGAATCATATTTTTCAACTTTGTTTGTAGCATAATTCTTTGTAATACATTAACTTTGCACGTAATTCTCATTCTTTGTATATATTAACTTGCTCAGTGTGAAATTTTCATAATACTCTAGGATCATATTTTTTATTGTCATCAATGCATCAAAAGTAGACTACTGCCCTTTTTGAATAAGCAATTAATTTAATGAAATTGATTTTATTTTTGGAAGGGCTTAAGCAGTGAGATATACACCTGTTATGGAAAGTCTTGTGTAGCCTTTTTCCTTGGCCTTGCTTTACATCTCTATTGATAATTGATCTCTCAAAGTTGTTTAATGGGGTAGACAATGCTCTTTTACTAGAAGTACTTTGGTAACTGGACCTGATAGGTATTGTTTACATATTTTTTAAAAGTTACCTAACAACAGATTTGTAATGAGACATAGGTTCATCGCTTACAATAAATTATGGATTATCACAACTCAGTTTTGAGCCATTTTCTTCTTTATTCAAGGGAATGATTTAAATAACATTTTTTTACAGTGTTTTAATAACATATTACTAAACAGAACATGAAGCAGGATTTGATCACTGATGCTTATCCTTGGTCCAAAACAAAAAGTATGATTTTTTTCTTGAGATGGATGGTCTGTTAATTTGTCATAAACTTCTTAACTGTGATAGAATATCTGGTTTTTGTTTTTGTCTACGAACTTTCCAAAAATTTATAATTAAAGCCCTCTAACAACAGAATTCCATAAAATTTGTAATTTCCATTCTGAAGACATTTAAAAATTTTAATATGCAATAATTCAGTCTTGTTTATCTTACAACTTAATTTCTACTTTTTATTCTTGCACAAGTATTCTTCAGATCAATAACAAGCAAACCCAATCTCCATGATGGAAAATATAATGTAAATTGTCGATTTCCATGGTGAAGTGGTAGCGTCTTGGGCTTTCATCCAGGGGTCCCAGGTTCAAATCCTGGTCAGGCATGACATTTTACATACGCTACAAAAATTCCATTTCCATATTTTCACACATAAGCTTCTCTGTAAGTTTTTGGGTTAAATTAATTCATCAAGCAAAAAAAAAGATTTAATTACAGTAATCCTAAAGTAAAGATCATGATGTTGAAAGTGTTTTGTTTTCTACATCTATATTTATGCAATCAAGGAAACCACTAGATAAACCAAATGTGAAAAACTCCAAACCAAATACACAAAAAATTAGTTAACGAAGTACTGTCAAGTGAAGAGTGGTCAATTTCTAAAAATGTTCATTATGTATTTTTGAAAAGTTTCATTTAATTACCAGAAAAGCCAGGAAAAAATAAAAGGTTTTAAACTTATTTTAAAAATATGCCCCCCTAAATATGTTAATAAAATAAAGGTATATTTGACGGAAAAAAAATTTAAGAATAAAATAAGAATTTTTTTTTTAAATAACACCTGCAAAGTCAGTGTAAGTAATGTATGCAAATACTACACAACCAACTGGATGAATGATGGAGTAATCTAACAATTCAGGTGGGTGTAACTTCAACTCCCTCTGGAGGGCCCTTCAATGTTTAAAATGAAATTTTCCAAAAGAATTCCTCCCTAATTTTTTATGGAAAACCCGAACCAAGTCTCAAAACCCAGAGGGCAAATAAATTGTCCATAGATCTAAGAAACTTCAAAACTTGTATAAATTTACAGAAAAGTTTAAAGATTTGTTATTTTTTGTAGACAATACTGATCAATTGTGTAGTGATGCTGTATGATGTGGGTGAGCTATTGGTTTGACGTAAAGTACCCTATGTACAGAATGGAAATTTTTATGGTTTTATATTTCTATTTCTAATATATATGACAATCAATATGCATTAGCCAAGGATATTCATGCCTTTTTCTATTTTGTGAAATTATCTGCTTTTACGGAAAAGCTTAACCTGGTTATATTTGGGTTTTCTAATTATCTGATGCTTACCTTAAGGGGTTTTGGTAAATGTTAAAACATATTTCACATGATGCATTATATTTATTTTATTAATTAGGAGAGGCATTTATGACGTATTTCTTTCTTTTTTACATCATACAGCATACAAAATTGAATAAAAATTGTTAAGATAGTTTCAAAAGTTATAATTTTTTATCATCTCCTTTTTGTACATACTGAATAAAAAACAAACAAAAAAAATGCAAAAGTGGAAATTGAAAAATTAGTTCTTAACAATGATGAGAATAGATTAAATAAATAGTGGAGAAAACATCACAGATACATACATAAGTTAAATAGAAGGAACTAATGCAGTTTTATAAATATACACTATGGTTTTGGTACCTGGGGTATTTCTTGGAATCCAAAGTTCCAATTGTAAAAGAATAAAAAAGATACTCAAATAATAAACTTTTCAATATAAAGCAGAGAAATCTTTTCTTAATGCTTTAAAATATCACAAAAAAAATGATGACTAAAATTACTAATTATTAACATAAATTAAATACAAAAAAAAGCTGATAACAAAGGTGTAATTCTTTCATGGCATTGGTCATTTATTCTTATATACTAAAAAAAATGATAAATGAAAATAAACTAAAAAATTTAAAAAAAAATCAATATTTATATTTTTATTTTTAAACTTTGATTATTTCCCCTAAACCCAATATTGTGCCCAAAGTATTATTTTGAGTCTCTTGGGCATAAAAAAAATTCCTGTAAAACATTCACAATAAATAAAAAGATAACTTTTTTCAAGTTTTGAGGAAGGAGAAATTTTGGGGCAATTTTTTTTTTTTTTAATGGTAAGAAGCATGCGTGCATTCATGCATGCATGCATGTACTGAGCTCAATTAAAGTGGAGTTATATTTTCAAAACTCTGAGAAAATTGACCCCAAAACATTATCTACACTAATTCCTGGAGATATTGGTTCCAAAATGTTGGGGCAACAAATTGTCCCACATACAGAAGTCACTATAAAAAATTTTATCAAAATTGGTTTATCCAGTCAAAAGTTATTAAGCTTCAAACATGCCAACATATGTACACATATAAACATTATTCTCCACCAATTTTTTTTTGTTTTTTCTGGTACCTGGATCATGAAACGAGAAATACAGAAAAATCCAAAACCCCATTTTTTAGCTAATTATCATCATACTTTATTTTTTGCTGCATAGCTAGAGCTATGGTGCCAGGAAAGTAACAATTAAATGATTTCAAAAGCTACAACAAATCATCATTTTCCTTTTTTTTTAAAGAAAAAATGATATTATATATTACACAAAAGTATAATAACTATATATATATATATATATATATATATATATATATATGGATAAATCTCATTCTAATCTATCCAAACATTATTATCTTTCTTTGAAAATTAACAAACAAGAAAACTGTAAAATTTAAACAATTACCTCTTCTTTAAGTAAATTGGCCAGTACATCACAGTCATCAGTGCTGCGGAGATAATCATAAACATCTTCAACAGTCCATAACAATGGATTAGAGTCAACCTGATATAAACTATCATCCATTCTGGCATCAGATGCTAACTCAGCAGCCTTTCTTAATTCTTCTTTTTTAGCTTTAGAATGACGTCCACGTTTTTTCCTGAAAATTAATTAGAATGAACTTTTAAAATATACATGCAGAAAGTATTTTCACTGAAGCTCATCTGTAACAATGCTACTAGATATATCAAGGAAATCATTTCTTTGTATTTTTTTACATCAACATAACATTAAAGAATTAAGGAATGTATAGCAGAACTGTCCTAGCAAGTAACTTTTTTCTCTACTTACAGTCGTACATCTACTCCCCTTCGCAAGCGCTTTGCTACAACTGCTCGGCTATACTTAAATACACGTTTATTGTAATTTATAGTACATTCCAAATTTTTATTTATTTTTTACTTATTTAATGAACATACAAAGGCAGGTTCTGTGCATCATATAATCTAGATCTGAGGCAGTCCCTCTGTGTTAATCTGTCCTTAATCTTAATCCTTTCTTTTTAGGAAAGGTACTTTAAGAATTCTGTCAACCTCTATCCTTAGTTTCATATATGGTACCAGAATCTACTCTAGCAGATTTTTTATTGGAGCTAAATAAAGTGATTACTTTTACTGTAAGAAAGCTATCCAAGTATTGTATCCTATTCAATGGCAACTGAATAAATCAAATTAATGGTTGAGATGACTATCAGATAACTCCTGGCCTTAAGCTCTATTAAAATAATTTATTTTCCTTTTAATTTTCTGCTTACTTTTAATGTACTCTTCCAATACCATTCAAAAAAATAACCACCATAAACTTCAAAATGAAAAAAACATTCAGAATACAAACAATATAGAATGAAATGAAAATGTTAAGAAATAACAGAAGAGGAATTAAAACAAAAACTTAAAAAGCATATTAATAGAAGATTTCACAAAGAAAAAAATCTGAATAAACAGTGCCTATGAAAATTTAATAGAAAGGAACAGTTACGTAATAAGACAGAATTGAAAAATTATCTCGTAAAATGATTTGTTTAAATGTATAGGCACACTTCAAGCAAATGGATGTGAATCCATTTAATAGAAATTTAATAGAAAGGAACAGTTACGTAATAAGACAGAATTGAAAAATTATCTCGTAAAATGATTTGTTTAAATGTATAGGCACACTTCAAGCAAATGGATGTGAATCATAACACCAAGGAAAATAACAAACAAAGGCTTTTTAAAATGTTGACATGGGGAAGAATGGAGAGAATAAAGGTAGGGTGAAAAATGGAGAAGTAATGGGAAGAACAAATAAGTATAGAAACTTAATCAAACAATTCAGAATATTAACCAAGTTAATAAGATAATTCATGAGAAGAGAAAAATTTATTAAAGCACTTCTAGAAGGACCTATGACAGTGAAAAGAAAAAAGAATATAAAAATAAAAATTATAAGAAATTTGAAAGGAAATGGGAGCAATCAGGAATTCAAAGGTTTAAGTGTATATAGAAGAACAAGAAGACAGCATTAACCAAAAGACTTACCTGAAGGTAGTTAAAACAACTACGGCAATTAAAACAACTGCTTTAAACAAGTAAAGTGGTAATTAGGCTTATTAAAATAGTAATTTTAAGCAAATACAAAAATAACAACATGCACCATACTAATTATGAAACAAACAGATGATGGAAAACACATTGAAAGTAAACCCACCTTCAGAATATTTTTATCCTACTATTCTTGATATATTTTTTCAGATTACTATTTTTTTTTTCCAGAAAAGAGGAACTTGTAGCATGAAACACCTAATATAATCTAATTAAAAATTCCAAACCACTATCAGCTCATGCAAAAGAATAATAATAGAAAAAACATCCATACAGAAAAAAAATCTAGAAGCACAACTGAGAAATAATTACACAAAGTAGATATGCAACAACCAATAAACCACATGTCATATTGGGTGATATAATATACAATATATTAAAAAAATCAAATACCACATGCTAGGATAACTAGTTACAACACAATAACACAGCAAATAAAAAGGTTCCCAATAGCATGCTGGGTCTTTATAAAATTTTTACATTATGAAAACAGTATTGTAAGAATAGAATAAAAGAAAAGATAACCAACCTGTTAGATCACTATTTAAAGCATTCTACAGAAATAAGCATTTCAATCAGTTTTGTTCGTGCTTACTTTAATGGTGGTTGATGGAGAGAAGATGAATTTTCATTCATACTGCTAGAAATACTAGAACATTCACTACCAGTTGGGGAATGATGATGATTCTGTGATCTTACTGAAATGCTGCTACTATTATTATTATTGTTATTACTACCATTACTGCTAATATTTGTTCCATTTGGTTTTTTCAGACCAAAATTTGGTAGCTTTACACCTCTTGTTTCATATCTGACACGTTTTCCTGAAGAGCTACTATTATCATCAAGGTCTGTAATCAAATAATATCCACCATTATGATAGAATCATGATAATTTAAAAACTAAAATAACTGAATTACTTACTTAACTTACAGTACTTAGAAGGAATTATAATACTTATACCTACTTACCTAATAATCATAAGAAACATTTCACTTGCACATCATACAAATAAACAAGTCAACACTCTCTAAACATATGGTTATAACTCTAAAGTGTACTAATAAATTGTATACTAAGACAAAATAGACAAGGCCAGAAATAAAATGATGGTTTATAAATCTACATCCTAAATATGAAGATAGAAAAAATGTTAATAACATATCTACAACTAATTTCTATGCAAGGTTATAATTACTGTCATTATTGTTATAATATCTTAATTTATCATATTACATTCTTATATAGAAAATTTTCTTTCAGCATAACAAATCCTTAAGATATATTTAAAACCACAAAAGAATGATAGTTTTTTCATTTGATCTTCATAAATTTTGTTTGACTAATGTTTAAAACAGCATACCTTTCTATCACAAACATTTTTACAGTCCAGTAAATTTATTAGACTGGCAATATGTAGAACTGCTAAGGAGAAAAATAAAAAATAAATGAATTTTTAAAAAATTATAAAGTATTTTTTCTAAGTATATTTATAAATGTAAATATACTTGTAAATGTAAATGTTTATAAATGTAATTGTACAAATATAATTTGTTTTAACAAATGTTAAAACATTTATTTTAGTGTACGTAAAATACCTAAGATAATGAATAAGCAATATTATAACCTTGACATCCATATGGAACTCCAGGTAAGCAGCAAGTCTTTAATTTTGGTAAACTGTATTAAATAGAATCCAGTGTTTACAGAATATTTTGCTGGTCACTTGATTTCTGTTAAGGACAAGTTAAGACAGTATAACAAGATAAACTTGATAAATATGGCCTGTTTTGCATAAACTTTTAGAAAGATTTCTCTTAACATTTTTTTTTTTTTACACTTAATTTATATATATTATTTTTCTATAATTACAGATAGACTATGCAGCCTGTTCCAGCAGTCAGTAATCTTTTTAAAGGTTTTTCTCAAATTATTCTTCCACTCGGTCTGTACTCCATTATCTTGGCTGGTAAAAATTTTCTTATCTTCAGCTTACATGAGCATACAGTTAGATTTATGTCTTTTAATATCTTCTACAAGAGGCAGTATATTTAATTCATTTCTCTTTTATTTACTTCTCTTCGTGTCTAACTTGTTCAATTTATTAAAACACTGTCTTTTTAAAATGATATATCACATCCGTGGTAATTAAAATTTACATTAGAGGTAAATTTATTACTATTATATTAAAGTCGAAGTATAACACCCTTTTTAATATAAATAAAACACCTTCAACATTTCTATCTTTTATTCTACAAAGCAAAATGAACACAGTGAGTAAAGGGAATCTTGTTGACCTAAACAACATACTATAAAAAAATAAATATTGAACTTACCTTTACCAAAGCCTGAAAAATAATCTTTTTCCAATCCTCTTTTTCTTCTAGGCCAGGTAAACAATCTATTACTATTTCGACTTGAAGGTAATGTACTGCTATCAACACCAGGATTTACAACTATTTTTTTTATTACTATAACACAAGAATAAAACACTACTTAGCAATTTTATAAACAAAATAAATGTTTAATCCTAAAATAAAATAACTGAAATGTAGAAGGAAAGTGTAAATTAATACAAATTAATAGAGAACTAATTTTTCTTTCCAGTTTAATAAATACACATAAAAATAAATATCCAGTTTGAATTATAAGATATTGTACTGATATTTTTCCCATACCTGGTAAGACAATAAATAATCTATTTTTTAACAATCTATCTTCTTTCTTTTTCTGTTTAGCTTCCAGAAACATCATAAGATGTTACTTTAGAGGATGAATCAGGATGATATGTATGAATATAAATGAGTGTAGTCTTACAGTCTCAGGTCGACCATTCCTGAGAAGTGTGGTTAACTGAAACCCAATTCACTAAAGAAAACCAGTATCCATGATCTACTATTCAAATCCAAATAAAAGTAACCACCTTTACTAAGATTTGAACCTTAAAACTCTCAACTTTGAGATCAGCTGATTTGCAATGACGAGTTCACCACTAGACCAACCTGGTGGGTCATTTTCCAACAACCTGATAGTTATATATAATAATTGGAACTTCTCAAAAAGTATTGTCCTGGAAAATGAAGGATATGAAATAAGGTAGAATGCCAATAGCCAAAACTACAATGTAATAAACTGATTCCTATAGAACAACAAAGTTAAATTACATTGAATGTACTTTCAATACATACTGTTATCATTTATAAGTGTCCAATAAACACAACATTCAATGTCATAAATGGAACAAATTTTAACATATACCTGTAACATGACACTCTATCATACCTCTTGTCTCAAATGTATGTTCTTGTTACATCAGAAAATATTAGAAATATTTTCTGATGAAATTCTTACATATTAAAATACAGACAAAATTAACAGTTGACAAAATATCATGCTCCTCAAGGAAGAAGAGCAAAGTACTGAACAAACAACATAACATCTATCAACTGTTATAATAGTTTGATTCAGTATTTTCTGAACATAAAAAAAGAATTATTGGTTAATACAAAAAATGTAATTTAATAAATAAAATTTATTTATGCATTGAATCTAGATTGTGGTTATACCGAAAATTCCAATCTTTTATTTTATTTTCAATATATCCTCATCTATCACTGTTCATAAGTAAATAAAAATAAAGTTCTACCATATTTGTATTTTTTCTATCATTGTTCATGAAGTAATAAAGTAGTTAAATGACAAAAATATTAGATTTGAATAACTCTGATATACAAAATAAAACTTAAACTTCTTTAATGTTTTCTACGTGAGAAACCTTTCTCTGCATTGCGTTTTTTGTGTAAATTACATATTTGTACACAGAATCTTCCTATTGCTCTCAGTTTAACAGAAATAATGCAACAAAGGTCTATAAAAGTTAATATAATGAAATATATGTGATGTCATTAGAACATCTTAGCAGATGCTCTCCTTTTACAGGTAGCCTCAGCTACATCTCAAAGTTCAATAGTAATCAGCTAGCATACAAACACTTCATTTGCCTTTGTAACAGCATTCCAACACTGAAATATCTTGGTGGAAATGTTCATCATGTTCATCACTTACTGCCCCAAGGTTTGGCAGAAATAAATCCAGATGTAAATGCAGGAAATGAATTTTTAGTGGCATATTCCATCCCATAGTTCTGTATAAATTTATCTACAATAGCCTGGTAATTTTGTGATTTATGGACACCCAGAAAATTTTCACAGGGAAAATTAAACTCTGTCCCCTTAAATGTGAGACAACAAAAATTCCTTTACTTAATTTTTGCCTTTGTACAAACCGATTTTACAGTCAAAGTACAATTTATAACTTTTTTAGTTAAAGGTTAATGTTTTTTCTTATGTTGAACTCACCAGATACATAACAAAAACTGCCCAAATCATTTACACATTTACAAGACATTTTGAGTCTTCACTGTTGATTCACTTAATAGAGCTATCATACTGACTGAAAGATTTACTTACAAAAGCAGTAAGCTAACAAAGCTGACAAGCTTTGTGTTGTTTTGAACATTAGAATCTTGTTCTTATATCCTTCAATAGGTAGATAATATGATGTTTGTGTGATGACTTAAGTTACTGTTTCATAATTATCAACTGAAGAGTTAAAAATACAAAACAAATAAATATAAAGTAATCATAAAAAATAAAAAAAACCATATGTGTATAATAATGCATCATACAATATCAACAGTTTTCAAAATTTAAATTTTGTAATTTTTCAAAAAAATAGTATGATGGAAAAATTTTGACTTCAAATTCATTTTCAACATTAAACGAGATAAGTTTTATGTATCACATGTTAACAAACAAAAGTTGTGTTATCAGCGTAATTAAATAAAGAATGATAACAATTATTAATTTTGTTTACTTACAGTTACTTGAATTATTTGAATTACTATTATCATTACTGGATCCAGTAGTGCGATTTTTACAGAATCTTGTTTTTGATAAGGTGCTACAATTTTCAGGACAAGATTTTTCACCGACTGCAACTGGGCCAAATAAATAAGGACAAACTTGTAATTTTCGACAAACATCTTTGCAGAAATCAGATACTTTATCTGCACTTGTAACAATTTCTACACTAGCACGATATGCATTTGATTTATACCTGTAAAACAATGATCATACAACTTTATACCAATATGTGAAGACAATAGTTACTGTTATGCATAGCAATTAATTGATCATAAAGTTAAGTTATATATCCAATAGTAAATAACAAAAAAAAAGACTTTTTCAAGATAATCACCAAGGTCATTCAAACTTCACATTATTTACCAATTTATCAACTCTTACAACACCCTACACTATATCTTCTATAAGAGCTATAAAAGAATTTCTCAAATTCCTTCATTCACAGAATGTGAACACATCCCGCAATCCTCCTTAGTGGTCTAATGATAAACACAGCAATATTAATCCCATACATAGCCCTACTGTGTGCAATGAATATTAATGGAACAAAGACTAATTATTGACATAAAACATATTTAAGAATGCAATCCAAGCATAGAAAATAATTCTTCCAACACATGCAAAGCCTATTGCTGTAGGTCCACAAAAGTTTCAAATCTATTTAATAATTATAAAATACATTAACCAGTGTTTAAGCAATAATTTTTTTTTGTCTAATATTGAAAAAAACACTCCACAATAATTGTAAATTACTTTCTCTTACACATAAACAAATTCTCAATCAGTAATACAAACTTCTATTATTCTATATGTAAAAACTAATCACTATTTAGATTCACAGTTCTAAGTTTCAGAGAAATTTAAAAAAAATGCAATTATGATGTAAAACTACAACGTTTTTTCATGAAATCAAGAAGTTTATTCATAATTAAAAATAATGTAAAATAATCACACACAACAGAATGAAATTTGAAATTGAAGACATATTATTTTAGGATTGAAATTTATTTTTAAACTTAAGAACCGACAAATCTAAACCCTAAAAACTTCTACTTGTTGACAGGCTTACCGCCTGTTTCATGGTAGTATAAATTCAAAGTAGAAAATAAAAAAAAGAAGATATTTGAATTACTTGTTTTCATATATACTATCAAATAATTATTAACTAAACATTAAATCTTTGACCAATAAACTATTATTACCTGTTCAAGATAGGACATTGTTTAGGATTATATGGTTAATAAGGAGAAGTCAAAGAGGTTCTAGACTGTAATAACTATTTAGTGATTTGAGATGTACCACGGATTCAGTCATTCATGTGCCACAAGACACTAATGTGCACACGGAAACCTGTGTTTTTCATATGTGTAATCTCAGGATATAAGCACTAACACATATGAAATACTCCAAGGTTTTGGAGATTGAACATTATACCGTAAAAAAGAGAATTTGCACTTTATGAGTAAACATCAGTTTAAAATGCTGAACTCTCAGATAGAATATGCACAAGTGTAAAAATAAGAAAAAGTCAATCAATTGACATAATATATGCAAGTACTGTTGTTCAACTAT
The DNA here is from genome assembly GCF_047948215.1 of Lycorma delicatula. Classification (NCBI taxonomy): domain Eukaryota; kingdom Metazoa; phylum Arthropoda; class Insecta; order Hemiptera; family Fulgoridae; genus Lycorma; species Lycorma delicatula. The sequence goes on along the minus strand of NC_134457.1, from coordinate 134,246,405 downwards.
GGAAGCAATCTGTAGCAAAGTTGTAATCAGCATTTTTTTTTCTTTTTGGGGGGGGTTTTCTGGGCGAAAAACAATTCCATGTTATCATCGCCTAGAATGAGTGATGCAGCTATGCAGCTGGCTAAGGAGTCCTTATGGCCAATTTGAAAATTACTCATCAATGTAAAATTTCCCTCAGGTTCCAAGCTCCTATGAGAAGCAGTAATACCTTGAAATATGCTAGAATCAATGTGAGATCACAAACAGTAAATTCAAATCATCTTCTGGGTCTTCAAAAACATTTAAAGTTGATTAGAATTATTACTCACAAAAAAAATGTAGCAATTACAGTACTCGCCACAAAACACCCATCAGGTTAGGAAGTACAATAAAAAAAAATCTCTTCACAATAATAAATCTAATTCTCCAGGTTTTCGGTAGTGTAAATTAAATTTAACATTAAAATTGAATTCAGCATCCAAGTTCCCAGGCAGTTATTCAACATAAATAAACCCCTGTAACCCCTGATCCTTCTTTCATCTACCAAGCTTTGTAAACTCTACAATTTAATATAAGAGGAGTCCCTGTAAAATTCTTCACAAAATTTTATATCACAAGTTCAAGAAATGATGCTCCTTTATTGTAAAGTAAAAAACAACAAATGATTCACTTTTCTGATATTTCCTTTGATAAAGTTCATCAATAATTCTTTGTACACTTCCTTTTTTTCTAAATGATTCAGAAGCACTATCAAAACCACATTTCTATAAATCCTATCATTTTCAGTCTCAAATCACAACCATTCACTTCACTTTCAGTAAACAGTAATTTTCCAGAGAATCCCTCTATTAATTCAAATTAAAGCTTCCTATTTTTTATTTTTTTAAATTTAACAATAGCATTTCTAATTCTAACATTGTAAATGTATCATTTGTTAACAATTTCCTGCATAACACATTAAAAGTAAAAAAAAATAGACTGACATTAAAAACAAATCTTTCAAAATGAAAAATTATAAAAAATAATACAAAGGAAATTTAATTAAGAATATTTTTAACATTAATATATTCATGAGCACTTGCTGTATAACTAAATAAAAACAATACGGAAGATAAACAACAGAATTTTGAATTTAATTCATAAGAAAAATATCATGTCATTGAACTCAGTGTCTGAAATCAATAAATAACTTTTGAAAAAAATTGGTGATTACAACTGATAAATTACATCTGAATTTGGATTTCATTGCACACTAACTGTATTAACTATAAATAATGTAGTATACAATAAATTTATCTGATTGTCTTAAAATAAGTGGAGGTTCTCAACTCATCTCCTTGTGTTTCTTAAATGTACATATAGCAGGAGTCATTCTAGCAAGACGCTTTTTCCTCTACTAACAGCCATACATTTACTTCCCTCCGCAAGTGCCTTGCTATAACTGCTTGGCTATACAAGTCATTCTTTTTACCAAATGCACGTATCTCTACAATTTTTTTTTATATTTTGTTGAGGGAGTCCTTTTACAAATGCTGAAGCAGGTGATTAAAATTAAAAATTGAAACAGTGGTTAAAATTTTATACAAATACTCCTTCCCTAAATAAAAAATCAAATACTGAAAACCTATTAATTTCATAAAACTATAATTTATAAAAGATAACCCACTTGTAAATTTAAGATAGATAAAACACATTCCCCACACTCCTAGCAGCCTCAATGCATGCTTAATATCATCCTCTTTACATTGATTCTCTGCACTCCTTTTTGTATGGTTATTAAGAGACAGGTTTTTTTGGATTTTGTGTTGTTTACTGTTTTTATATCCAATAGCATCATTTTTTGCAGGCATAATCATATTTCAAAAAAATAAATAATATCAAAAAGTAAACTAAAAAAAAACGTTAAATAACAATAAAACTGATAACAAAAAGCTTTTTTTAAGGTAATTTTACATATTAGTTCATACTTCAATATAAGAAAAATAATATATAAAAATTCTTTTTAATGTCAATGTTTAATCCCACTGCAAAATTAAGGATAAGTTTTTGGTTTTAATCTGGTAAAACCATGGAAATTTAAGCAATTATATTTTTGATGAAGCAATTAAAGACATGAAAGGGGATGAAAATTTAATAATAGTTGGAGATTGGAATGCAAACATCAGAAAAGGCAAGGAAGGAAATATTGTGGGTGAATACAGGCTGGGCAAAAAGAATGAAAGAAGGGACCGACTTATTGAGTTTAGCACGAAGTATAATTTAGTAACTGCCAACACCCAGTTTAAAAATCATAATAGAATATACACATGGAAAAAGCTAGGCGATACTGCAAGGTATTAGATAGATTATAACATGGTTAAACAAAGATTTAGAAATCGACTGTAAAGCACATCTTGGAACAGACATTGATAGCGACCATAATTTAGTGATAATGAAATGTAAATTGGGTTTTAAAAACCTGAAGAAAAGATGAATTGGTTGAATTTTGAGAAGCGTGAGGAAGTAGAGGTAAAGTAGATTTTTAAGGTCACAAGAGGTCTGAGTAAAAAAGATAAGGTAGATGATGTAGAAGAATGGGAAAATATTAAAAGTTAATTCTTAAATCAGCAGAAGCGAACTTAGGCGAAACAAAGAGAACTGGTAGAAAACCTTGGATATCAGAGGATATATTCTAGCTGATGGATGAACGTAGAAAGTATAAGAATGCTAGTGATGAAGAAGGTAAAAGGAGCTATCGACAATTAAAAATACTATAAAAAGGAAATGCAAATTAGCGAAAAAAGATTGGATTAAAGAAAAGTATTCTGAAGTGGAAAGAAAAATGATCACTGGTAAAATAGACGGAGCATACAGGAAAGTTAAGGAGAATTTTGTGGTACATAATTTAAATCTAATATGTTAAATAAAGTCAGTACACCCAATTATAATATGAAAGAAATGGTCGACAGGTGAGTGGAATATATTGAAGAGTTATATGGAGGAAATGAATTAGAAACTGGTGTTATAGCAGAAGAGGAAGTCGAAGAGGATGAAAAGGGAGCTACAATACTAAGATTTGAATTTAATACAGCATTTAAAGATTTGAATGGCAAAAAGGCTCCTGGAATAGATGGGATACCTACAGAATTACTGCGCAGGTAAGGAAGCAATAGATAGATTATACAAACTGGTAAGTAATATTTATGAAAAAGAGAAAGTTCCGTCACACTTCAAAAAGAGCATTATTGTCATGATACCAAAGAAAGCAGGAGAAGACAAATGTGAAGAATACAGAACAATTAGCTTAACTACTAATGTATCAAAAATCTTAACTAGAATTCTATACAGAAGAACTGAAAGAGTGGAAGAAGTGTTATGAAAAGACCAATTTGGTTTCAGGAAACGTATAGGGACAAAGGAAGCAATCTTAGCGCTCAGATTAACAGTAGAAATTAATGAAAAACAAACCAACATACATGGCATTTATAGACTTAGAAAAGGCATTTGGTAATGTAGACTGAAATAAAATGTTCAGCATTTAAAAAAATTTAGGGTTCAAGTATAGAGATAGAAGAACAATTGCTAATGTTTACAGGAACCAAACTGCAACAGTAATAATCGAAGAACATAAGAAAGAAGCCATAATAAAAAAGGGAGTCTGACAAGGATGTTCCCTATTCCTATTACTTTTTAATATTTACCAGAACTAGCAGTTAATGACGTTAAAGAACAATTTAGATCTGGAGTAACAGTGCAAGGTGAAAAGATAAAGATGCTACGATTTGCTGATGCTATAGTAATTCTATCTGAGAATAAAACGGATTTAGAAGAAACAATGAATGGCATGGATGAAGTCCAACGCAAGAACTAACACATGAAAATAAACAAGAACAAAACAAACGTAATGAAATGTAGTAGAAATAACATAGATGGACCACTGAATATAAAAATAGGAAGAGAAATGATTACGGAGGTAGAAGAATTTTGTTATTCGGGAAGTAGAATTACTAAAGGTGGACGAAGCAGGAACGTTAAAATATTTTGAATAGCACAAGCAAAACAAGCTTTCAATCAGAAATATAATTTGCTTACAACAAAAATTAATTTAAATATCAGGAAAACAGTTTTGAAAGTATATGTTTGGAGTATCGCTTTATATGGAAGTGAAACTTGGACGATCGGAGTATCTGAGAAGAAAAGATTAGAAGCTTTTGAAATGTGGTGCTGTAGGAGAATGTTAAAACTCAGACAGGTGGCTAAAGGAACAAATGAAGAGGTATGGCAAATTGATGAAGAAAGAAGCATTTGGAAAAAATATAGTTAAAAGAAGGGACAAACTTATAGGCAACATATTAAGGTATCCTGAAATAGTTGCTTTGATATTGGAGGAACAAGCAGATGGGAAAAATTGTGCAGGGGGGAAAAGTCTGGAATACATAAAAAAAATTATTAGGGATGTAGGATGTAGGGGATATACCGAAATGAAACGACTGGCAGTAGATAAGGAATCTTGGAAAGCTGCATCAAACCAGTCAAATGACTGAAGAAAAAAAAATTTTCCATGTATTTTTAGTTTCATTTTAAAATTTATTTCATCAATAATTGTACATCATTCAAAGATTACCTATAAGTTTCAAACTCCCTTATTCCTACTATATAATATATATATGATATCTGTCCATAAAGTTCCCAAACTTTTTAAATTGTGAGATAAATAGCACTACTGTAAAACATTTTATAAATAGCATATGGGGGTTGAAACGTTAAACTGGACTCGACATACAAGTGCTGACAACATTTCAAAGATGGCCAAACTTCAACTGATAATGATGCTTAGTCAGATAAGACTGTCAACAACCAAGAATTATAAAATTGTAGCAAAAGTTAAGGAATTTAATTGTTTTAACCATTGTTTTAAACTTCACAAAGTAAAGAGCAATCATTTCAAAACGTGTGTACCATGAAATTATTATGCAATATTTCAGCACAAGTCAAGAGTTTCTGAATCGAGTTAACGTGGACGAAGATTTTAAAAAGATATCATTATTGGTAATGAGACATGGGTGTATGAATACAATGTTAAAACAAAGCTCTGTCTAACACCATAGTGGGTATGAAAAGAGGCCCCATGACTGACAATCAAAACAAGTGGGATCAAATGTTAAAAGTAATGCTGAAAGTTTTTTTTAACTGTAAGAGGATTGATCACCATCAATTCTTCCAGGCAACAAGAGAGTAAATAAAGAGTGTATCCTGAAGTAATTAAACATTGTAAGGCTACAACAAAAAAAAGGGTCAAACAAAGCTTGAAAGTCAAACCAATGGTCAATGCACGGTGCTGACAATATGCCTTCACATAAATTGCAATAATAGTTAGTTTTTTACAATACATAGTGAATTGTTCCAGATCTTTTTTATTCTCATAATTTTTTATTTTATTTCCTAAACTGAAGATGAAGTTGCAAGATAGACATTTTTAATTGACTAACTCAAAAAAAGGAAAACTCACTAACTGAACTGCTCAACGTCTTGAATGGAGAGTTTCAGAAATGTTTTGAGGATGGAAGAATCATTGGGACCAGTGTATTTGAATGGAAAGAACTATTTTGAAGGTAACAAGGCTGAATAACTTCTAAGGAAGAAGAGATTATTTTTTATTTAAAAAGTTCAGAATTTTACATATAAACCTCATATAATAACTTTCTTCAGTAACCTGAAAATTCTATCTCAATTTTATTTGGTTAATACCCAAAACATTATACATGATAGATTATCAATTTACGGGATAAACTGCTGTCATTAATTTATCTCCAAATCTAGATATTAATTTTACTAATGAAATATAAACAAGTTTTTATTTTTTAAATATTACTTGCATGATCATTCTAAAACTATTTATGATTACTTAAATAAGAACCCCCAGTACTGGTAACTTCTATATTATTACTAACGAAATAGTAACATTATTTTTAATATTTTGTTATATTTACTTTTAAAGCAAACTAGTTTAACTTATTTTTGTTTAATATTAAATTACACTGAAAGAGATACTGAATAGTCGAATACGAAAATATAATCTCTAATATACTAATATTAGAGATGCATCAGTGTTTATCATTTCATAAAGTGTAATTCAACTCTTCTGAAACAAATTAACAAAAATGCTGGACCTAGTAATAAAAAATTGTGTAACTGCAGCTCATAACTTTATGTCTCACTACTCTCATACCCATTCTTTAATTTTTATAAACTGTTTCCTATCTATAAGATATTATCTAAACCAGTATACATCTCTTATATGTATTTTATCCTATTTCTGTAAAATGAGTTTAAAATATGGTTAACGAACATATAGAAAACCAATTATACGTCTATAACTGAAACAATGATATAATAAATATTATGAAATGCCCAGAAAACAATGAAATGGAAGGTAGAAATAATTGATAATTGATAAAACAGGCAAATAAATTTTACAGGCAACCCGATAAACTTTATTTATCGGGTAATTTTTTAGCTGATAAAATAAAAATAAACTGATAAACATAACTTGCATTGAGCAAGTTTACCTTTTTAGGATTAATAGCCAGTAATACATTTTTGTAACTATACATCAAGGGATTTTTAATAAAATCTAAATTATATTCAGCATAAACTAGTTACCTGCAAGTAATTTCATTATTCGGTTTCAAGATTCTTAACTAAACGCAGTGGCGGCTTAAATTTCAAATGTTTAAACTATTACCTAAATACATTAATTTTTGTAATACTGTTGTATATTATTAAGGTACCAACAATTAATATAAGGCAATCCAACTAAAAAAATCTCAAGAAATATTAAAAATCAGTTCAGAAAAATTATGATTTTCTCTTAGATTGTTTCAGTACATACAATTTTTTTTTTTATTTACATAAAAACACAGATATAGGGCAGAGTAAATAACATAATGTAAATAACATGGATAGATGCACTTTACAGGTCGATAAACCACAACTCAACAAGAAGTCACATTTAAGAAATCTAGAATGAAGTAACAATAAATCTACCATGTCACAATTGTAGTTACAAAAAACAAATTATTGCATTTTTGAATTTAGATACAACTTGCATATTTTAGAAATTCAATTTTTAAACTATAATGTTTCATCATGCTGTTTAATGAATTCAAGAAATTTAATGATAAATGGTAAAATATTTTGAGTTGCATGATATAATCAATGATTCATGTAATACTAACTTTGCTTTTAAAACTTCAAGGTGCATTCCAGGATGTGGTTTGGATTTGCACTGTAGCTCTCGAAGAACACGACTAGATATATAAGCAACTGATATTAGCATTGAAAGAACTTCTTTCATAACCAGAGTAACTGGACCAGGTCCAACAGCTTTAGGTAACTGAGCAAGTTTACCTTTACTAAGAAATGGTCCTGAGAAACATTTGTGATTGAAATATATTTTAGGACACCAAAAACTACCTCTTGATTCACCATTTGATTTACTAGAATCCTTTTGTTTATCTTTACAGTCTTCTGATTTGACATTAGATGTTTCTGACCTACAAAGAAAAAGAATCTTATTTAATAATTAATAAAATTTCACATTTGAAGAATGAAAAAAAATGACAAAATAGTTTACACATCTTATATAATAAATATAAATCTAAGTTTACACATCTTATATAAATCTAATTAAAATCATAGAGTTGCAATCTATTTATTTTTAATACAAACAGGATACAGATTTTGAACATAGCAATAATCTGTACTTGAAAAATAACTAAAAAAATATAGATCCAAAGGTCCTTTTCTAAATTCTGCATATCACACTTACACATGCTCTCATATACATCATCATTTCCTAGCAAATATTGACAGTTCTGGCATTTTTAATCCATGTTCAAGAAAATGGAAATATGAACACCTTCATCATCAAGGAAGAGAACTTTGCAGATCATTATTTAACACTAGCTGCACTCAGTACAGTCTCTTCCCTTTTTAAATTTTTTAAAAACAGAAATTTAGTTTAACATGTATGCAACGGTTGTTCTTATTAGCATTTGTTAGCAGCCATGTAACTTATGCCATTGTTATTCAGAAAGATTTCTTCTGGGCTGCTGTAAATGGTGTTCATAACTAATGTCAATTATTGAGCGATTTTTTTGTTTTTACTTATATATCCATTTTTTTTTTTTTTTTTGAAGATATAATGGTAAGAATGTAATAAAGGAAATTAAAGGAAAAATAAAGGAGATTATTGCATTCTTAATAATCTCCTTTATTTTTGTCTGAAAATAGTGTTAATTTTCCTCAAGTTTGAGTTTAGTCACAAAAAATCAAAATTCATTCTTAAATTAAATAAATAGAATAAAGTTTTTTTTTTAATTAAAAATTTTAATATATAAATAAAAAGTGTTTAACTCATTTCAGGCATTGCAGTAATCACAAAATAATAATTCATGACTTTAACAACTTCATAGAGTTTTCTTATTTTTGCTGAGAACAAGAAATCAAGCAAAAAAAGAGCAAATTAAGAGTGCAAGAAGGAGAACAAAGAGCTGCAGAAAACACCCAGAAACTCGGCGAACAAATAGAGATAAACATGAACAGTTGATTATGACAGGATAGTGCTCCTAATTTTTTTTTCTTTTAGCAATAAATTCTGGAAAACTAAACAACTCAGTTTATATTCTAGAGGGAGAATAGTTCATGATATGTCACAAAAGAGAAAGATGAAATGACAGCAAATGTCAATTCTTGAATCAAGATATGCAGAGGTTCAATGCTGGATTGCTGTTCCCCATGTGATTAACATTAACAATGAGTTAAAAGAAAAATGCATGACTAGGTCACACTAAATGAATTAGAATATGACTATGAGGAAAAAACAATGGGTTGTAACTGTAAATGATTATTTGAAGAAAAATTATAAATATGATTTTATATGAGGAAAATGATACACAGATTAGCAATGGAAAATGTTTTATATTTGATTAATTTTAATATTTTATTGTACTATGCTTTTTGATTGTTGGTTTAATGTCTGACAACCTGAAAGGTAACATGGATGAACTGTAATTGTACAGAGATTAGAAGTTTTACAATTAAATTCATTTTATTTCCTTATATCATGGAATTTAAGGATCATGGAGTTTTTTGTTTATTTATATTATGATTTATTTGCAAGAGGCGACAAAAAAATTTTTTTTTTTTTTTTTATTATTGATGAAACCTATTTAGTACCAGGCTGTTCAAAAACATGTATACACACACTTTAAAATAAAATAGCTGCTGTATTACTGTGAATATTATAACAAAACGAAAGAAAAAGTTACCACAGATACAATTCCTATATATATTATTTCAAAAGTGCTCAAACTGCACCACCAGCCTGCAAACACTTTTCAGCACAATGCTATACTCCTGGTGACATTGTCCAGAGTAGCCACAGGGATTGCTTCTCAAGCCATTTCAATTTCATGGTGTAATTCCACAAGTGACCACAGCTTTTTACTGTAACAACGTCCTTGACAGTCCCCCACAAGTAAAAATCTAGGGTGTTAAATCAAGCAAACAGGTGAGGGGTACTCAATTAGTCTATTTCATCCTATCCAATGTTCCAATGCAATGTTATCAAGGTAGGCAAGCACATCTGTATCAAAATAGTGGCGGGGCACTATTTTGCTGAATAAGAAATTGATCATCACCAAATAAAGCCCTAATGGATGGTAAAATTAATGTGTCTAGCATTTCCAAGTTAGCCTAGCCAGTAACTGTACCTTGGAAAAAAACTGACCTGATTAGTTCCCTTGACAGTCCACACCTAACACTGAACCCTGGAGAATTGACTACTAATCATGCAAGCGAGTAATGCTTAGATGTGCCAGTAATTCAGTTCCATATCCCTGCCTCCATTGTCATCGAACTTTAAAGAATTCTTGAACTTCCAATACTACTTCAGAATGTTTTTTTTTCTTCTTAAATGACAGCTGTGTTTGCGCCAATACTGCACTCTCTCAAATGATTGCATTGAATCATGTAGCCCGTAACATTGATCGATTAACATAATGAAACCTGTTGGTGTTGCTAAACAATAGTGTTATATATTGAACCTGTAGACAATGCAAATTGAAGAGTATCAAATGAATGACATGCTTTTAAAGTGTATACATTTTTTGAACAGCCTAGTACTTTTATTAGAAATTACAAGTTCAGTAAAAATATACTAAAAAAAAGTACTGTGCACAATGTGTTTAGGTATCTTGTTAAAAAAAAATAATAAAATAGTTTACTGTTATTGGGTAATTCAAATCAGGTCACAGTATTTATTCAAAACAACAAAGCTCTATCTGCTAGTTTGTACATAACTTACAGTCCTTTACTAAATGTGATAAATAAAAGATGAATTCCTTGAAAACTAGAACATATTTTGATGTAGTATATTTTAAGGTTCTCAAATTCCAAATTGCAAAAATTAGAACTCATAGAAAAATCATCACATGATTATGATCCAAATAAAGAGAATAATTTTATCATAATATAAATCATTAATTTGAAATAATAATCTAATGAAAGTATCAGAATATAAACATTAATGCTTTACTCATTAGTAACAGATGATGCATTTTCGGATGACTGTGATGACGACAATGTCTGTGATGGATGGTATGACTGTGGTGGTTTCAAAGAATAATTGTTCATCTCACACCATCCAACTGGAAACATTTCAAGAGAATCTAAACTAAAAATTACACTCGGCTGGAAACTGAAAAAAGAAATATTTATTAATTTCTAAACACATATAGTACATTGAATATTTTTAATTAATTCAAGATCTATTATTAAAAAGTAGACAATTTAAAAAATATATAATTTTCATAACAATTAAAAACCAGCTCCAAAAATTTAGGTTTTGTCTATCTTTTGAAAAATATTTTCAATATGATACATTTAGTAGAAATGCACACAAGAATTAATTAGTATTAATAGTAATTTACAAATGAACTGGTTATAAAATATGCATGTCAATTTAGATTAAAAATGAATAACACTATTCTACAAATAAAATAATTATAATGATGTAAGTCCACTTGTAAAAACTCCATCTTCTTTTGGCTTGAAGATTAACTAGTAACCAAGATGCGAGACATAAAAAGATCCAAAATCAAGTGCCTAACAAAATACACCAAATAAAATTAGCAGCTATTTTTGTAAAAATATTTCTCATAATTTTTCAAAAACAGTGAAAAGTTTGGAAATAGATTTTTTTTAAATATTTATATCATTGTAAAAAGCCTAAGGTTCTAATGAAGAAAACTGATAAATATTTTTTTGTGTTTACAAGGAAAACAGTAAATATTAAAAATTAAATGTTACAAAATTAAACATTTTTTTTTTAAGTACAGTACAACAAACCAACTACAAATTATTATTATTTTTTCTTAAATATTCATCTTTCACTCATTGTTTCATTAAAATTTAATTACAATTACAAAATGAAAAAAGGCAGAAAAAACGAGAATTGCAAAAAAAATTTGACAGATATACATATTACAAATTACGAGATTAAAAGTTTCAATTCTCTTTTATGCAATGGAAACTTTTGTCGCAGTGTTCCTCTTATAGAATTTTCTCTTTACTTTTTTGTTATAAATTTTTATTAACCTTTCAAAGACAAGTGTTGCAAACATGAGACTGTTATTGAAGAACTTATACATCACTGCTACAAAAGCTTGTTTTCAAATTTTTCTGCTGAAATACTGTTGTTGCATGAGGAAGACTGGAATAGTTTTTCTTTGCACAATCATGTTTTTTATGTTTCAAATGAATTACTTCCACTAATAATATAAATTGAAAAATAAAAAAATGCAGAAAAAACTTTTAAAAAGGATGTTATCTAAAATCTGAAACCACAAAGCCATTTCAATCATTAAATAATCATGATCAGCAGATTCTAAGGAAACAGTACAGCCTAAATAAGAAAATTAATAAATAAACAAATTAAAAAAGAAGAAATAACAAAAGATATTGACAAATAAACAATTCTTATGAAACACTGCAAAAGTGATCTAACAATATTTTTTAAATAACATTATTATTTTCATTTATATACTATTCTTAGGAGTCTGGAAAAGATGACTGTTAACGTATGAAATAAATTTCTATATTTAGATTTTATGTAAAATTTTTGTACATGGTTTATAAGAATTTCCTTCTTTTCCAACAATTATTACAGTCATTTAGCATAGTTCTTTATTTGCATTATTATGTTAAATTTAACAAAAGATAATATGATAAAGAAAACCATGTTCATGATATACTTCCCAGCTTCAAAAAGTGTCAAATGTAAATCACAATCATAGGGCCATGGTGATACACTGCAATAGTGTCTAGTTTTACATCTTAGTTTCATGTGAACACTGCTTAGCAGTAATAAAATCTAAATTTAAAAATTTTATTAAATGCTGAATTTTATGACACTTTCTATCTTACTGAAAAATAATCTATGCATCGATCATTTAATATATTTATGCATCTACGAGGGATATCTCTAAAGTAAAGACCACTGGGAAATTTCTCTCCTTAAGGTTGGCAAACCTGTGTCATTCATGGCCAAGCTGGTACTGTACACTATCTATGGCAGTTTTGATAAGAAAATAATTATCAAACTCTTATCTATATTTGTATATATAATACTTTTCTAAAATGTCTAATTTTTTATTGCTATTATCACATTCTTTTGTAATTTCAATTATTTTTAAATTTGTATCTAAGTCGGTGATTGAATGTTTAGTGACTATTAAATGGTCTGCAAGATTAGATAAACTAATTTATTGTTTTCACAAGATGTTTTCAACAGATGAACTGTTTAGTAAACCTTGCCCTAAATGATCTATTAGTTTTCCCAATACAAATTTTGTTATAATTACTGCATATTATTTTATAGAAAATAGACATTTATTTTATAAATATTTTGAGTAATATTTTACAATATGCAACAATTTGTTTTTTTATTTGTAATTTTTAAAATAGGAAAGTTTTTATTAACTGACGATGAGGGAAACCTTCGACCACTCTTAATATGAAAGAGCAATAAGATAAGGTAAGAGACATTATTGAATTCGATACTGTTGGTGGAAAGCTAGGTTATACTTTTGTCTTTGGTATAGTTAGTATGGAGGAGAATATGGACACATACAATAAAAGAATTAATTTTGCTAATATTAATATAATACTTAATTACTAATAATTATATATATATATATATATATATATATATACACAATATAAATAGATGCACTTGCATAACTCAGCTATTTCGATCAGTAGTCAGCTATTAGCAAAAATAGTTTAGACATTTCATTGTTAGTTGATTATATACACCCATTTATAATGAGTGCTATAATTCAGGATGCTGCCAAGTATGAAGTATGAGGAGTAATCCAATTTATGATAGCAAAAAAAACAATTCTGAAATTCACAGAGAAATTTGTGCTGTTTATGGGCTGAATATCATGAGTAATACTAAAATAAGACAGTGGTACTGTTTATTTTGACAAGGGTGAAAAAATATTCATGAAGAACATAGCGGCTGACCATCAGTGATAACAGATGATTTTATTGAAAAAGCTGATGAAAAAATTCAAGAAAACTGGCACATCACTGTGTTAAATTGTATTTGATGTTTCATGATCTTTTATTTATGAAATTTTGGCTGAAAAATTGAGTTACAAAAAATTGTATGCCAGATTATTGTCAAAGATATTAAGCAACACGCACAGAAAAACATCTTGCTGCAGCCCATGAATTTTTGTGGCGTTACAGAAAAGAAGGTGATGAATTGTTTCATCTCACTGTTACCAGAGATTAAACATGGATTTTTTATTTGAATGTTGAAACAAAGCAGCGGTCAATGCAACGGCAACATACATCAATCCCTACAATGAAGATGTTCAAACAAGAACATTTGATAAAGAAGGTTATGGATACTGTTTTCTGGGACAAAAAGCATGTCTTGCTTGTCAAATGTAGTAACCGCAGAACTACTGTGAATGCCAATACACATTAAGAAATTTTAAAAGAGAACAAAATTTCAAAACAAACAACATAAGATGCTATCCCGCAGAATTTTGTTTTAGCATGATAATGACTGGTCATAAACAAAAAATCAGATAGCACAGCAATTGGAAAAACTTTATTGGAAATCTTCAATCATCCCCTCTATACTGGTGAGAGAATTGTTTAAACAGGAAATGAAGAAGCTAGTGAAACATTATAAAAAGTATATTGAAGTTGAAGGCAGCTTTGTAGAAAAATAGTCTATAAATGTTGCTTTTACGCATAAGTAAAAAAGTTAGTTCACATTTTTCAGTTTTATTTTAATTTCAAAATGGTCCTTACTTCAAAAACATGCCTCATATTTTTATAAATTTTATCTGATACAAACATACAGGTTACTAGTGAAATATCAAATATATTTTGAAAAAAAAATTAAGAAATTACTTGATAAAATCAGCAAATTTTAAGCTCTGACCAAAATTTTTAATTGTAGAATGTTTTAACATCAAAATATTGTCAATAAAAGTGAAAGAAACTTAACCAAATATAGTTGTCAATTAAATTACACAAATACTGTAAAAGAGTTACACAAATTAAATCCTTTACTTAAAATCCTCTTCCTCTCAGCAGTTTAATTTGGCCAAAATGTGCTTTTAATCCTTATCAAACTGTTGTCAAGAATGTATCACCAACAAGAGCATAAATTATTAATATGAAGAACTGTTAATAGTATTAAAATGAAGATAGCAAGAATTTTGAGCTAAGGCAAAATAAAAAGGCAATATATTTTATATTTATTTCATAGAAAAATGAATTACAGTTGAATTAATTAAATTACAATTGAATTAAATGAATTAATTGCAAATTACTAACCAATCATTGCTGTCAAGATGAATCCAAATCAAGTGTTCAGTTACATTGGCTATCGTTGCAGCACAAATCTGATGCTCATTATCTGGATTAACAACTTCCAATTTCATTCCCACTTCAAACCCACTATCAACAGCAATATTCTTACTGTAAAGTTTTGTAAATAAAGCTGGAGAAGATTTTGTTATTTCTAAATACTCATCCCAGTCAAATTCTTCCTCTGCAGATATCCAACCACGTGGATGTGTCAGTTTTAAGTTATGTGACTTTGCCCAACCTTTAAGGAAAAAGAAAAAATCATACTTGCTGATTAAAGAGGATCAATAAGTGCAAATTAAAAATAAGTTTTTGATATTAAACTATAAAAAAATGTTTTCTGAAATTCTGATTCTATTCATTCTTTGGAGAAACAGCAAAGCAGGCACAGATTCACATTTTAGACAACATAAACAAGGGGATAATGGGCCAGCAACACAGCTGACTACCACATCCCAACCAATTAGCAGATATTTTACCATAAACATTTGAGAAAGTGACAGCTGATAAAACATAATCACGTTCATTCAAATGAATAAAATTATAATAGTAATTGTAACCATAAAAATCAAGGCAGACAACTTTTGAGATAAAAGTTGAAGCACTTAATATAACACTTACAGCAGTATAACATACTGTCAAATAAAATAAGAGAGCTTTAAAATAAAATTCAGAATATAAATCAAATACAATATACCATCTTCTAAATAAAGACCATCATAACAAGAGATATTCTCAAGTTTTAGTAGATTCACTGTATAAGTTTAAGCAATGTTATTTTTTGACCAGATCTAACAAATTCATTCAATATATAATTATACTCGTCATGTAATTTTATAACATAAGAATTGAAAACTCATATCCAAAACAATTAATCCCCCAGCATTACTGAAAAACTTCAATAAAGGAAAAATCTATTTAATAGCAGAAAGAACACAAAAAAAGTTTTTAACCAAAAGTGTAATAAAGTTTCTTTTTATATAAATTTCTAATTATGAATTTATAAAGGAAAACAGTATAATTTTTATTATTTTTTTTATTAACCCTATTCTTTAATTACTAACTTAGAAATGTTTTCAATGTAGTAAACTATAAATACTAACCATGAGGAAAGATATAAGGATCAGCCAAACAAGACAACCATGTTAAATCATTATTATCATCTGCTTCTTCAATGTTCTGGGTCATGTCATCAACAGTAACAAGAAAATTCTTATCATCAAATATCTTAGTTATACTAGCAGGGCAAATCTCAGCTCTATTCTGTGGATGAACAGCTTCTAATTTCAAACCCAATGACAAATTGTGTAGAGGAATTTTTTCATTCTCACTTTTCTAAAAAATTGTAAAACAAATTTATAGGAAAATTAAACACTCTGAAACCAAGAAGAAATTTTTTTTATTTCTGAAATATTAACAACAGAACATGTAAGCTTAATAACAGTTGAATCATATGAAAATTGATTATTGGTAATAATTTGTTAAGTTTAACTATCTGTTTATTGTGATATAGTGGTGTAAGTTTCATTTGATATTACATTTAATTTAACACAGTGATCATTATGTTAATGAATTACTTGAATTTTCAAAAAAAATACATTCAACACACACACACACACATGCAAGAGTGCACACGCACACACACATATTTCAGATATAAGTTATTTTTTCCATAATTTGGTTTTTTCAACTCACTATTTCTCAGCCCATTCGCAGTTCCTCAATCCACCTGAATTATCTGCTTAACTTTTTCGTGAAAATCTGGGCAACCAATCTGCTGTTGCAGTGCCACAAATTATGTAGATGCATTATATATATATATATATATATAAATATTATATTATGAGGGTAAGTCAATTATCATCTGCAATTTAATT
Organism: Lycorma delicatula; assembly: GCF_047948215.1. Lineage (NCBI taxonomy): Eukaryota > Metazoa > Arthropoda > Insecta > Hemiptera > Fulgoridae > Lycorma > Lycorma delicatula. The sequence goes on along the minus strand of NC_134457.1, from coordinate 134,229,609 downwards.
ATATTTTTGTTTATGTTGGTAGTACTGTCGTGTTGGGTAGATGACGCATGCGTGGCTTAATTGTTGTTATGTCTGGGCAGGTTTGATGCTGCTAGGTTAGTTCCATTATCACTGCCTGCTGTTAACCATGGCTGCTCCGCTTTCCGTTTGCACCAAAGAAGAGCAACGTTCAGCGATCCGTATTTTGTGGTCGAAGGTGTATCAGGAGCCAAAATTCATTGAAGACTTTTGGTACAGTACGGGAACAGTGTGTTGCCGCAATGGAGTGTCTACGAATAGATTAAAAAATTCAAAAATGGTCGCACAAGTGTACAAGTGGTGAATGAAGCAGCCAGAAATAGGAAGGAGTCAGAAATGTTTTCCTCATTTGTGGTGGTTTACCACCACAAATGAGGAAAACATTGAGTGTGCACGTGACATGGTTTTCTTAAACAGACGAGTAACTATTGATGAAGTGGCGCATAGTTTGCAGATTAGTCACGGTTCTGCCTACGAAATCATCCACAACAGACTTGGGTTTCATAAAGTCTGTGCAAGATGCGTCCCAAAACAATTCATACAGCTGCATAAACAAATGCGCTTGGATATCTGCCAAAACATTTGGATCGCTATGGTAACAAACAGGACATCTTCTTAGACAGAATCATCACTGGTGACGAAACATGGATCCGCCATTACGACTGGAGAGTAAATGGCAGAGTATGGAGTGGAAACATCCAAATATGCCCTGCAAAAAAAAATTCAAGACGCAACCTTTCGCAGGAAAACTGATGCTTACGGTTTTTTGGGACTCACAAGGCCCAGTAATGGAACATTATGAGGAAAGGGGCATGACAATAAACAGTGCGTGTTACAATGATATGCTTACTGCCAAGCTGAAGTCTGCAATTCGAAGCAAACGTCGAGGACTGCTGTTGAAAGTTGTTAATATTGCTGCACGACAATGTCCATCCACATACTGCTGCCCACACTGCTGAAACGCTCTAGAAACTCAACTTTGAAGTACTGGCTCATTCTCCGTATAGTTCTGATCTTGCCCCTTCTGACTACCACTTGTTTGGTCCACTCAAAGAGGCATTAAGGGTCCATCGATTTACCTCGGACGAAACAGTGAAAGAAGCGGTGTATTCCTGGCTCGCAGCTCAACCAAAAACCTTCTTTTATGAGGGCATCAGGAAGCTTGTGCAACAATAGACCAAGTGCGTTGAAATGCAATGAGACTATGTTGAAAAATGATGTATATGTGGGTTTCCTATTTGTATTGCAAAAAATTTATAACTACATTGCGGATAATTATTGACTTACCCTCGTATATTAATCTGATCAACCTATATACAAAATAATAAAATAAAATAAATTAGGATGACACCTTACACCTTATTCCATAATTCAAGCAAGAGCACTTTTGTGAGACCCTCATATCATCAGTTGCTCTAAATAATTTTTCAAATCATTCGTACCAAATTACACGTTAAAATTGAAATTAAAAATCCTATACTACACATAAGATTTAAAATTTAAAATTGTTAAAAGATCCTTTACCAAATTAAAATCAAAACAGAAATTAAAATTAAAAATTTTTATATTTAAATTTTTTTTAAAAATTTAAATTAAAATTATAAAATGCATATATATAAAAAAAAATATTAGGTCATTTAATAAAATTAAATTAAAAAGTCAAAATTAAAATTAATAATAAAAACAAAATAGAAATCCATGTGGACTACTATGTGAAATACTATATATTATAAATGTCTAAAGAAGTGCTTATATCTACAGCAGCTTTTATGATTGTGCCATCCTCATCATACTCTGTATGTAGACTGATCAAATTAAATTTACTTTTATATTTTATATAAATAAAATCTTTCTAAAATTTCAAAAACCCTATTACTTGAATTAATATTATATTTCTTAATTTCCAGTATTTCTAAATTTATATGAATATCGGATATTGAATGTTTATTATTAATTAATAAGATGATCAGAAACATTAAAGAAACCCAATTTTTTACTTTTATAATATCTAAAGTGTTCATCAAATCTGGTTTAGAAAGGATCGATTTTAGAAAAATATTTTATATATATATATATATATGAGATATACAGAATGTATCACGAAGTTCTCAAGAAACCTTCATAAGCTATTCTACTCATGAAAATAACAGAAAAGATTCACATAAACAATGTCCTAAAATGCTTCATGTGCGAGTTATGGCTAGTGAAACCCTTCACTCAGATTTAGCTATCACGGTGAAATGGGTCATACTGAAATTTATTTTTGTCTTCACTCACTTGACTGGTTTGATGCAGCCCTCCAAGATTCCCTATCTAGAGCCAGTCGTTTCATTTCAGTATACTCCTTACATCCTACATTCATAGCAATTTATTTTACATATTCCAAAAATTGCCTGGCTGCACAATTTTTCCCATCTACCTGTCCTTCCAATAACAACATGACTATTCCAGGATGCCATAAGATGTGGCCTATAAATCTTTCTCTTCGTTTAGCTACATTCTTCCAAATGCTTCTTTCTTCATCAATTTCTTGCAAAACCTCTTAATTTGTCACTTTATCCACCCATCTGTTTTTTAACATTTTCCTATAGCACTAAATTTCAAAAACTTCTAATCTTTTCTTCCCAGGTACTCCGATCATCCAAGTTTCACTTCCATGTAAAGCTATGCTCCAAACATATACTTTCAAAAATGTTTTCCTGACGTTTAAATTAATTTTTGATGTAAAAAATGATATTTCTGGCTGAAAGCTCGTTTCACCTGAGCTATTCTACCTCCATAATCTTCTCTCATTCTATTTCTACATTCAGCAGTCCACCTACTTTATTTCTACTACATTTCATTACTCTCATAATTTCTTGAGCACCATGCCATTCATTGTTTCTTCTAAATCTTTTTTACTCTCAGCTAGAATTACTGTATCAGTAAATGGTAGCATATTTATTTTTTCACCTTGCACTGTTACTCCGGATCTAAATTGTTCTTTAACGTCATTAACTGCTAGTTCCATGTAAATATTAAAAAGTAAACGGAATAGGGAACATCCTTGTTAGACTCCCGTTTTTATTAAGTATTCTTTCTTATGCTCTTCAATTATTAGTGTTGCAGTTTGGTTCCTGTAAATGTTAGCAATTGTTCTTCTATCTCTATACTTGAACCCTAAATTTTTAAAAATGTTGAACATTTTATTTCAGTTTACATTATCAAACGCCTTTTCTAAGTCTATAAATGCAATGTATGTTGGTTTGTTTTTTTTAATCTTCCTTCTACTATTAATCTGAGCACTGAAATTGCTTCCTTTATCCCTATACTTTTCCTGAAACCAAATTGGCCTTCTCCCAACACATCTACTCTCCTCTCAATTCTTCTGAACAAATTCTAGTTATAATTTTGGATGCATGAATAGTTAAGCTATTTGTTTTGTATTATTTACATTTATCTGCTCCTGCTTTCTTGGGTATTATGATAATAACACTCTCTTTGAAGTGTGATGGAACTTTTTCCTAACTACTACATACCAGTTTGTATAGTCTATCGCTTCCTCACCTGCACTGAGCAGTAATTCTGCAGAGGCCTTTAATTCCTTTAATTACTGCAGAGGCAGTAATTATTCCAGAGGCCTTTCTCCCATTGAAATCCTTCAATGCTGTATTAAATTCAGATACCAGTATTGTATCTCCCTTTTCATCCTCTTCAACTTCTTCTTCTTCTTCATCTACGACACCAGTTTCTAATTCATTTCCTGCGGTATAACTCTTCAATATATTCCACCCATCAATAAACCTTTTCTTTCTTATTATAAATCAGTGTACCATCTTTATTTAAGACATTATTAGATTTTAATTTATGTACCACAAAATTCTCCTCAATTTTCCTGTATGCTCCATCTATTTTACCAGTGATCATTTCTCTTTCCACTTCTGAACACATTTCTTTAATTCACTCTTGTTTCACTAATTTTCACTTCCTGTTTATGGTATTTTTAATTGCTGATAAGTCCTTTTCACTTCTTTATCACTAGTATTCTTATACTTTCAACACTCCCGCATCAACTGCAATATATCCTCTGATATCCAAGGTTTTCTATCAGTTCTCTTTGTTCCGCCTAAGTTCACTTCTGCTGATTTCGGAATTTCATTGTTAACATTCTCCCATTCTTCTTCTATATTTTCTACCTTATCTTTTTTACTCAGACCTCATGTGATGTCCTCCCCAAAAAATCTTCTTTACCTCCTCTTCCTCAAACTTCTCTAAATTTCATTGATTCATCTGACACCTTTTCTTCATTTTTTAAACCCCCAATCTACATTTTATTATTTCTAGATGTTAATTAAGAGGCAGAATTGGTGATTTATTACAGCTTAAGGACTGCACTGAACTGCAAGGCAAACCAATCATGTTCAAACTAACATTCACAGAAAACCTTTACTAATCACAGGGCGTTCACAGTACCCAATACATCTAATGTAACTTACAGAATGATTTAAACACTAATACCAGTATTATGCATTGTTTATCAGCTGTTACTCTACTGCCAACTTTGAAATAATAATTTTTCAAATAAGTTATTTTATTTCTGTTATTAATAAAAATAATATTAGCTATAATTTTTTACAATATAACATTATATAACATTTTACAAATGTTATGTAATTTCCAGTTTTTCTTTTAATTTTTTTAACAGTAAATTTTATTTGTACAAAGTCTTCACATCACCAAAAAAATTGGTTTTTGTTTACATTAAATAAGTAGTTTTCTGACAAGTAATGTACTGTAATGTTTTTCTAACTTTTCTTTGTTTTATTACATCATTTTGTTGAGAATTAAATTCTCTGGAAAATTTTGTTTAAAAGTTGTATGTGTTTATTACCCATTTAACAAAGTCACTATACATCAAACATAAAAAACACAGGGTTTTAACCCAATTTATTGGTTTTTACCCCAGATTTCTAAAAAAAAACTACTGCATATACAGTTCTGGCCTATTTTATTTAATTTTTCAGGTCAATAACCATAATAAGAAATAGATAGTTGGCCCCTTAATTAACATGCTAAAAATTTCAGTACAACTCATTTCACCTGGGTAGCTGAAATCCACGCGAAATCTTTCACTAGCTGTAACTAGCATCGAAGCATTTTAGGACATATGTTTATATGAACTTTTTCCATTATTTTAACGAGTAGAATAGGTTATTAAAGGTCCTGGAAGATCTTTGTGATACACTCTGTATACACAAATATATTTATTTAAAATATATGTATTTCCATAATCTATTTATTAAATTAATTTTTGGGAAAAAATTGATTTACAGAATCAATGATCAATTGAAATAGTTAAAACATGCAATTGAAATAAATGTTAATAGAATGATGTAATATTTAAACATAATATTACAACATTCCAATATTAGGCAGTGGAATGGCTTGTCTGTCCATATAAAATTCAAGATTATAAACAGTAACAATTTTGGCAATTTCTAACTTTTAAAACACAATTGGTTTAATGTAATTACAGGATTAGATACCAACTAAAGATGTTGGATCCCACGAAAATTGATTCATGATATAACTTGTCTTTTTACTGTGTTTTGGTGGTTTAAGTACACTTGATATTAAATATATATATTTATATTTACTAATAAACTACATTTGAAAAAAAATGGTTGTCATTTTTTTTAAAAATGGTTGACCACAAACAATCACTTTATGGTTGTTTCTGCTTTGTTTGATTTTCATATGTTTCATAACATTATTGTTCATGCAAAAGAGTTAAGATTGTTTAAATATAATACACTTTTAGTCAAAATGTTTATGAAAACAATACAAGTTTTAAAATTCAGTGAGATCATAAATCTTAATATCTATTTGAAAATGTAACCTAAACTAGAAATTCTTTAAAAAAGATTGTTATGTTTCTTCAAATATTAATTTTTAGTTTTTACTGAAAAAATGGAAAAGAAGAAACCATATGTCTATAGGAAAAATTCCATTTTCATATCCCACACACAAGCTCCACACTTATGTGGTGATATTGTCAAGCAAAAAGAATAAAATAAAAACATTGTTTACAGGACTCTTAAAACAAATTTTAACAATTTTGAATTTTTATTAATACGTTAACACATTCTAATTCCATTTCTTTGACTTTGTACATGCCAATCAGGAACTTTTAAAATACCATTTATGTAATTTTCTATTTATCTTTTACTTCAAAGTGTATTATATAAATTAATAAACATTTTTTTTTAATATCTATTTTTACTTCCAAGTACTATTTTTTATTTCAAAGTGGAATTGACTGGTATGATCATAAACCACTACATTGTAATTTTTAACCACTAACAATATTAAATATGATTAGCAATGTCGCTATAGCAATAAAAAAAAACCACAGGGTCACAAGCTAATGATTTTCTATTTTCTTTTGTTTAATACTGGAAATTTTATTCACTTTTATAGAGAAGTTTAAGACAATAGCTATGAAGCCAGTCAGCTTTACACCCTTGCTGTAAGCAGAATATCAATAACTGGGGAAAATCTCAAGTCTATTAAAAAATATTTCAGATATCAAAACACAATTATTTACATATAAATAATACATTCATTATATCTATATATACCTGAAATACATCTAATGATGGCAGACGACGAACTTCTTCTTTTGCCATTTCTAATACAGCCTCCCACTCACTATCACTATGCCTTGAATCAATGAAGCAAGAAGGTTTTTTAAATTTCCACCTACTACCTATTTAACAATTTATCAAAACATAAAAGTGAAAACCAACCATTTTATTTCTTCAAATTTCTAAATAAAATTATTACAATCTAAACAACTATAAAACATCAACATCTTCAGAATAGTCTGACAATAACAATACACCATGTCACTAGCTCAAACAATTTTCAGGCAGAAAAATCGTAAAATAAAATAATTTTTTTTTTAATATTGAAAATTTTGAATATAATTGTTATGTTTTCAACAACCTGATCCAAATAAATATTTTTATTTGATGAAAAAAAGTTGTAATAATAAAGATGATATATTACATGCTTGAACAAAAATAAAGTAGATTATAATGAAATGAAAATAAATTCTGACTGTATTGATGATGACCTGTTACATCAATAAAAATATTTTTTTTTTTAAAGATTGACAGAATTAATCAAGCTTTTTAAAATATAGTAACAGAAAATATTCAGTAAATGTAAAACAACCAAGGGCAAAGAAGAATAGCTTACATAAATTGAATTCAGATCAGAGATAATAAATTCAAATAGTCCTGATATTAAAAACAATTAATGTTTTAAAAGAGGTAAGTAAAAATAAATTTCACTGAGAAAATCATGAATGTATATCACCTCAGCTGAAGAGATCCTAACAGGGATTTTTAATTCAATCAGGTCTGAAGAGGTGACCTTCTGTTTGGTCAGTAATTTGAACTTTTATACAAATCGAACAAAAATAATTAAAAACACTAGTTAAAAGAAATATTGATAAAAATAATTCACTACATCCTGACCCCCATAAGTAATGACACCTGCCTTGCGAGAATCCCGGTCGCCACACCTCCTTCTCTGTTCATAGCCCTGAATTCAGATAAGGCTCACTCTAAACCTGATAACATAACGCAGTCATTATTTTGGCCTCTATCAGGATACCACTGATGCAAATGCCTCAGCAAATACTTCCATCAGTGTATTTAGACAACTTACTATCGCCTTTGTATGGCCTCTTCTCATGACCACCTACCATAATTTATAACCCTCAACAATTAAATTAACTGATTTTCAGAAGTGTGATCCTCGTGCCTTTTCCTCCAACACCAAAGGTTTCACACAAAAACTATTCATAAATCTAATATCAATTAAACTATGCACTCAGACTCAACCAAAAATACTATCCACATACCAGCAAAACAAGTGATGGTCGCAACGACAATTTTGTTCTACAATTCAATTTACTTAAAGTCCTCTTGTTTTACTTAAAAATCAAGAAACAAATTCACAAATTTAATAAGCCTCTAATGAAAACTATACTCTATCTCTTTCTGTTCTGGTCCACTTTAGGAAGTAAGATCAATGCCTACACCCTCCCACACCACAGCTCCATCACAGAGTTTTCCACACATCCATTCTCATTCTAACAGCAAATATCTTAGCTAACCAGGACTTGATGATCCCAAAACACCTCTTGGCAAAGCGAACTAAGCACCCAGGCGGGCCCCTAGCCACCCAGGTTGCTATTCTATCTATACTTCTATAACAGCATCAAATTTCCACCATCCAACACATGACTAAGAATCTAAGGAAGTAGCAATTATGTTACAGTCCCTTTCCGTTTTCCAATTAACTTGTAGATCAAAACCAGAAGTGATCCTTGCAATCTCTCTAACTATTTTGGTATGTTCAGCTTCGTATCTGGGGCAGACATATAAGACATGGTGAACATCATCAATGGCTGTAGACTCTGGAGAAAAACCTAAATTAATCAAACAAATCTGGCCAACCTATCTCAAAAAGCACTATGTTCAGAAAAAACTATGTAATATGCTGATTTGTGGAAATCCACATAACTACCTGCACACTTCTCATGACAGGAAAAATACCATGGATGTAACAGTAATCACGTGATTCAGTCCACCAGACCTACCATAAATGGAAATTTTGGTCATCTATTTCTCTTATGTGCCCAGAGATAAGTTAGTCTACCTTCTTGGTATCATCATATAATTGGCGCTCAGTCACAAGAATATCAACAGGCTTAACACAAGAAATAACAAGGATCGCCTCTCAAGAGACAGTCCTACAGCCACCAATCACAGATAACAATAGGAGACACTGGGCTCTCAACAAAATATTTCTAAAACATTTGCATCTCATTCGATAAGCCCAGGCAGTGGTAGTAATCAGCATTATAACTTCAAATACACCCTTATATAGATCACGTATGGTTCTGAAATTAAGCTGCCGATCACAATGAACTGCTTTCCAAACAACAAAGAAAGCAAAACAAAACCATTTTGGCGGCATATTGAAAGTGCTACTTGAATCAAAGATTCTCATCAAGGATAATACCTAGATACTTCTGTAGCAGGGCATATCTAATTCGATGACCTGCCACAGGTAGCTGCCCTTGGGCAACACCATTGTTGTTTTCGCTGGGCTAAACACTATCTTAAGTTGCAAACTTCACACTCCATACTGTAAACTCCATACTCTGGAGTATCTTGCAAGCCTGGGCTGAATTCAATCTCATTCCTCAAATCTTTTTTAACCAGCAAAAGCCCATCATCCACATATACGATGACGTGGCATCCACTGGATAACCTCAATTGCATCGAAGAATCAAATTCAACAACCAAGAGCCATCTCAAATTCTGAGATGCCATCTTGAAGAACAATCTTTCAATGACTGAAATAACTATATAACACATTTATCTCATTCTGCTAACAATCATGCCTCTACAACTGAAATAGGGCAGAGGGCCACCACAAATTATTAAAAGCCCCTGATATATCCAAAAAGTTACCTAAGACATACTCACTAGAAAAAAACAATGTTCATAACCTTAAGAATAGCATCTTCCATACCCCTGTCTGGACAAAATCCATACTCATCATCTGTCAACAACTTTCCAGAATTTAAACTATCAGTAATACAAAGATACAAAACCTTCTCAAAAACCTTTCCAATAACTGGTGAGTATTAGCGTTAAAGGCCTATTACAGGAACCCACAGTAGGGGCCTTGTCACCACCTTTAAACAACAATTTTTGAACACCTTTTTTCCAGCAAACAAGATAATAGCCAGCATAGAGCAGCCTATTAAAAATTCTAGTCAAAGTATCAACACAAATTCCGACAGAACAGGCTATCCCACTTTTCTAAATATTCCTCAGTGGGATCTCTATACTGAAAATATGAACTTAACAACACAGAAATCAAGACCATTAATAACAAGTTTAATAGCGGCATGATGAGTATCAGAAACTTGCCTCAAAAAACACAATTCAATGTCCTCCTACATAGAACAGTGGACATATTGAACTATTAAAACTTGGCAGATCGCCCTGTACCATATATGGATGTTGCAGAATTATATATAGGGGCCTCCTTTGGACAGTTTCACCTAACTTGATCTGAGCAATGTAAGCACCTAACCCAATGGGTTGATCTAGTGGTGAATGCCTCTTTGCAAATCAGCTGATTTGAAAGTCAAGAGTTCCAGTGTTCAAGACCTACTAAAGACAGTTATTTTTATACGGATTTGAATACTAGATCGTGAATACCGGTGTTCTTTCGTGGTTGGGTTTCAATTGTCAGCAACATGTCAGCAACGGTTGACCCAATACTGAACAAGACTATACTTCACTTACACTCATACATATCATCCTCATTCATCCTCTTTAGTAATACCTGATGGTAGTTCCCGCAAGCTAAACAGGAAAAAAGGAGCAATGTTGAACACCTTGAGAATTTATCTGTCCAAACATAAGCATGAAATGAATTAAAATACATCTTAACAGCTCTCAAATAACAACCACAGCCCTTACCATTAACCGAGTGCTTGCAATCCCCTTCCTTCTGCAATTTACATAAGTAGGAACCTCACTCTTTTTAAGACACTCTTTACACTTGTGACCCTCTCACTACAATGTGTACAGAGTGAAGCATATCTACAGAATTTTACTAAATTTACAATACTTAAAACATCTCTGAACATCAATGTACTCCTCGAGTCTACAAGAAGAGAAATCCACAAACAACCTACCCACAGCAACAACTTGTTAAACAAAGTAGGCGCAACTCTGAATACATCATGTTATCTTTGGGCATCATGTCAACCAGTATTGAACAAAAACCTGCAATCATACTTGAATGTCACCTCATTCAAGTTAGTGTTTTGCTCCCGCATGAGAGATACAACCTCCTCCTTAGACTGATGTTTTATATCATAAACAATGACTCGAGGCATCGTTTTACATTTCTGATCCACCTCGACTTCCAACTTTTTATTAATGACACATTTTGAAATGATTAACTGTGTCATTGTCCTCCATTATGACAAACCTAGTACCCTTTTTGTTCCTCATTTTCAAATTTACCCTCTTGCCCTGAAGAGCAGTCCAAAATTTCTCTCTAATTTCTTTAATTATTTTTGTGGAGCCCTTCTTCCTGTTTAAGAAGATGACTCCTGGCTGCTTCCAGACTAAGCTACCTTCTGCTCACCTTTAAGCACCTCAGCATTGCGTTTCTACTCTGCCCTAATAGACACAGAAGCTGATACCAGGATGGAAACTCCCTCTTTAACTCCAACCTCCTGAAAACTGGCTCAGAAACAAGCGCCTCTAGCCCTTTTGCCAAAGCAGAGAACATTGCCTTAAACTTATTAAGCCTCGGGATGTGAACCACTGCAGAAGTACTTCAAAGGCCTTGAAGAAAACCCCATAACTGCTCACATTGTTCCTCAATGTGCTACAAGAGTGACAGAACTACCAGCCCTGTCCCCAGCTTTAACGAAATCACTAATCAGACAACTTTTTGGCACCTTTTTTTTTTCTTTTTCCTGTTTAGCCTCCGGTAACTACCGTTTAGATAATACTTCAGAGGATGAATGAGGATGATATGTATGAGTGTAAATGAAGTAGTCTTGTACATTCTCAGTTCGACCATACCTGAGATGTGTGGTTAATTGAAACCCAACCACCAAAGAACACCGGTATCCACGATCTAGTATTCAAATCCGTGTAAAAATAGCTGGCTTTACTAGGACTTGAACACTGGAACTCTCAACTTCCAAATCAGCTGATTTGGGAAGACGCATTCACCACTAGACCAACCCGGTGGGTTTAACTTTTTGGTACCTGGGTGGATGTACCTGCCTAGCTCGGCTTTCATCATCAGAGGAGAAGACAGAAACATCCTTCACACCCCCTACCGACAACCTCTTCATTTCTAACCCACTTGAGTTTTCCCTTGAGACTCTCCAAACTCTACAATCAACATTTTCACCAATGCTTCCCTAAGGAAATAAAATAAGCTAACCTTAATCTACTTACTCGTTGATAACTTCTACTTCGTCAGGCAAGTCCATAAATGTGACCATTTACGCAAGTGCAAGTAATTACAAAAACATTGATTAGAGCCTCTGAAAAGAGTCAAAGCAGAAATGGGGCGAGCCCTACCTGGGTGAACCCTTGCTTGATACAAGATACTTACACCATCAATTGTTGCCACTTCATCATAACATGCCTTGTAGAACAAAAATTTTATCACTTTACAAATCCCTCTATGAGATGGATGCACGTCTAAATCAAACACCAGATACCAAGATGAAGAAGAAGACTTCCCGCACTATTTCGAACAATGGAAAATTTGCATGCAGTATTGTAGGGATAGAGGAGGGTTGTATATTGAAAGGGATAATAACTAAATATGTATAAATTTAAAATAAACTATATTTTACACCATTAGTTTCATTATTTATTAGCCACACCTTGTAGAAGAAAATTTGAGATCATAACACTATATTGAATAAAATGAATTAAAAGAGTTAAGTGAAACTTACTTTTGCTCTCAACTGATCCAATAGGGAATATACGATGTGATAAATAAAATAACCAAAAATCTCTATCTGACGTGGAATCTGGTGAATCATAACGTAATAATAGCCGACCACCCACACTCTCAATAATCTAAAAATTATAAATTAAAAAACAGTTATCTACAAACTAAAGCACAATATCCAATGATTTTCAAGAAGCTTACCCAAGTGCATGCATATATATATTTTAAATATAATGGGATACAATATTAAGTATTAAAACAGATATTTTAACACCAAATCAGATATAGTATGGAAAAAAATAAAAAAAGAATGTTAGAAAAGTTTATACATGTAAAATTGTAACATTTTTCATAACAAGAAACAAAATCAAAGTATACAGTCAAAAAATAACACACACTTTACAGTCAGTGCAGCATATATATCAACATAAAATGAAATATTTAATACCCAGGATAAAACTTAACAGTGTTTAAACATTTCTGTTAAGTAAATTTGTTAACAGCAGGTTAAATAAATAATTCCTACAGACAGCAGTTTTATAAGGCATGGTTTATAAATGCTTATAAATTAATTAATTTAAGCATTACTAATTTAATTATTACCAGAGAATGAAAAGCTTTCAGTTATTCCTAACTTTTTTTTAAAGATATTTGGAATGATAGATTTAGTGAATTTTTTAATGAAATACCACAAGATACCTTACAACAAAACATTTACTGTTCAGAAAGTGATCTTAGGAGTGGGAGCCTGTTCCAAATGTTACAATAAAAGCTTTAACACAGCTATGAAATAACATATATTCTACCTTTCTATTTTGTTTAATAACATTTACTGGAAAGGAGAGAAAAAATAACAGTAAAGGTTGTCTCTTGTTAACTATTCACTCCTGCAGAATTAGAACTGGTAATATTTATTATCATTATCATAGTAATTTGACTATTGATATCTTGAATAGGCTACTTCTAGTGAAAAAGCTTGCCTTTGAAAATGTTAAAATAAAGTTTTTTATAGTAAATACAATAACAGTAACACTTTAAATTAAACATGAGTTCACTTTTCATCACAACAAATTATGAACATTAAGAATTTATCATCAGAACGTGTATAAGTACCACATTGCAAATGTATGTTACTAGATCCAACAATTTAATAAATTAAGATGAGTATAGTTAATCATGTCTCTCGTACAGTTTTTATAAAAAAAAAAAATGTAAAAGATCACTGTATGTATATTTATACGGTTCATAACAGTGAATGGACAAATTTGAAGTGAAAAGCTGATTTTTTTTTTTATGAAAACAGATTAATCAAAACAGCAAAAACAAATGTATTTTTATATGTTATGTACCTCTCAAAATGTAAATACTTCCTGTACCAGGCACAGGCCTGCACAATAAATTAAAAAAAAATAGATTTTTTCATAAAAAATGAATATGCCACATTATAGGTCACTTAATATAAAAATATTTAAAAAAATTCAGTACAAGAATACATATACTGAAAACTGTGTACCAGCAAACTTGTTAAAAATAACACAAACAAAATAAATTATAGATTAAATAATTGTTATTTTACATGATTTTATATGAAAACTATTCAGTAATCAACAACAAAAAATATTTTGCATTACCTATGTAATACATTACACACTGGTTCTGGATAATCAGACCACTTCAGGACTGGTATCATATTATTAAATGGCTGGGCCTATTAAGCAATACTGACTAAAAATGAGGAGATATACTTAAATATAATACAGTATATACAAACTAGTACATGATTTAACATCATATTAGTCAGAATTTTATTTTTAATACAGTAATAAATCGGCACAAATAACATGATTAAATGTTTCTGTAATCTTACATCATTAATAAAAAAGAACACTTGATAACAAAACAGAGATACAAGTCAAAATAATGAGTGCCTTTTGTAGTCAGTAAAAAAGAAAGATTTATATATATAAATATAAAAGTAAATTTAATTTGATCAACCAACATGCAGGGTATGAGGATGACAATCATAAAAGCCGCTGAAGGTAGCAGCACTTCTTTAGACGTTAATTATTCATAATACTTCAACTTTGTACAGGTAACATAACTTTGGCTAGCTAGTCCACATGGATTTCTATTTTGCTTAATTAATTTATTTTATTTTGTTTTTATTATTGAGTTTAGTTTTAACTATTAATTTAATTTTAGTAAACGACTTCATATTTATACATATGCAATTTTTAATTTTAATTTAAATCTTAAATTTTTTGAATTTTTAAATTTTTAGTTTTATTTTTGATTTGATTTTAATTTAGAAAGGGATCTTTTAACAATTTTAAATTTTAAATCTTAAGTACAGCATAAAATGATTTTTAATTTTAATTGTGATTTTGATATGTAATTTGATACGAATGATTTGTAAAAGTTATGTGGAGCAACTGATGATGTGAGTTAACTTGTGAAAGCGCTCTTACATGAATAATTGAATAAGGTAGGTGTCATCCTATTTTATTTTATTTATTAATTCTGTACTTAGGTTGATCGGATTAATATAATTTGTATAGTGCAAAGGAATATGATTCTCTAAAGGATCAACTTTAGAAAAACAATATATATAAAAAATTTAATTGTTACAGTAGCTTCAATATATCAATCTTTTCAGCAAATGTTAAAAATTGTTTAAAGGAGGAATGTCTGGAAAAGGCAAATTTATATCCTTTGAGAATAGACAGAAAATTATTTCTTTACTATTAGATATAATAATGTATAATGTGCAGTATATGTCAGTGTACACTAAATAACAAATTTTTATATTACAGGTTTAAATTAATAACAAGTTTCTTTTTATTTTTATACTACATACAGTGTCACATCAAGTAGTTAAAATACAAATTACAGCATAGGATAGATTTTATAGATTAATTTCACTAAGGAAAAAATGAAATTCAACTAGATAACAGTTTTTAAGTGAGATAATAAATGATATGTTTAATTTTAAAAAATAATAATTATAATAACAGATGAATAAAATAACAAAAACAACTTACAGTTGCAATCCAAAAATGTACAGGATTAAGACTATCTTGAACTTCAACTTTCATTCCTTGTTTTATGCGATCAATGGGCGTAAAGCCATCCTAAAAAACAATATAAAGAATTGAATCTAATTTATTTAATTGAAACACACCTAATAAATATGAATATACAAATCCTTCATGTTTAAAAGTGAAATAAAATACACATATTATGCTTGTTTAAACAAAAAAAGAAGTTTAATTTTAATGATAACAAGGATGAATAATTATACAAAAAAATAAATAATTAATTAATATATATATATATATATATATATATATATATATATATATATATATATATATATATATATATATATATATTAAAACAAAGGATTATATTTTAGATATAGACGAACTAAAGATTACATGACAGACTAAAAAAAGCATGCTAAGAACTTGCATAAATTAACATACAAGAAAAATTGTCTGCCTAATTATCATTCAAAATCATCTTTTTTAAGAAATCAGGGCATTCAGGAGAATCAAAATCCCTTAGTCAAACTTTAGAAAAAGTGACATTAGTAAACAGAAAAATTCCTAAAAACTTGTGTCTGGAAATACTGTTTTTGAATCAGTGGCTAGCAAGATATTTTGCCCTGAATTCAACACACTGGGTAAAATGAAGAAAAACTGACTTTTTTGGATTCCAAATTAAGAGGAAATTCAATGTTTTTATATATTGTCTGAACTGAAAATTTTAATTAAATAAGTACCATGATCGCAGTTATTTTTCAAGCAAATAATTACAAAACCCAAAATATTATAAATATTTAGTTTTATTAAAAAAGATAAATAAGTAAATACGCAGGAGGTGTACCACAACATACTCCCAGGACTTTCATAACCTATTCTGCTAGTAAAAATAATGGAAAAAATTCATATAAACATATATCCTAAAATGCTTCGTTTGCAAGTGATGGCTTGTGGAAGATTTCATCCAGATTTCAAACCCCATGAAATAGAATCTTACTGAAATTTTTAGGACATAATTAATTGTTTTTAATCAGAAAAGTAGAATAAAATAGGTTCCAGAATCTTATCTGTATAAGTTTTTGAGAAATCTGGGTTGAATACCAATAAACTGTGGTAAAAACCCTGTTTCTAATGTCTGACATACAATAACTTTGTTAAATGGTTAGTTAATAAACAGATAAAAAATTTTAACAAAACTTATAGAAAATTTAATTCTGAACAAACTATTACAAGATAAGTTGAATAAAACAAAGAAAGGTAAGAAAATTTTGAATTTTATTAAGAAACAGTACACTCACCAAAGTGCATTACGCGTATTGTACCAGTTTGTAATACATTTTCAAAAATTAGCCCACCATTTTCAACACAATTCTTGGCTCGCTTCTGTACTGCTTTGGTTGCTGTTTTTAGTTGTTCTGGGCTTTCCTTAAGTTGCTCAGTCACATCCATAATGCTGACAATTAATTGTTCATGAGAATGCATTTTTATTTTTTATATATTTTTCATCCATCCCCACATGCAAAAATCAAAAGACATTAGATTAGGCAATCTTGGTGGATCAGGCCAGGAATGTGGACCTCCATGACTAATCCATTACTCAGGGAAATGATGATTTAAGTGAGTGAAAATGGACAAGAGATATGGGGGAGATGTCTCAGCACTAAAGGAACATCTAGAAGCACCTGCAGCAATTCTTCTTGAAGAAAGTGCAAGTTGACCTCAGCATTTAAGCAGCCAGGTACAACAGCTGACGATCGGTCCAAACAGCTGATGTGAAGAAGGCCACAGCATATATTGATGCTAGATCGATGTTGAAAATTGCCTTTAATTCTGCCCATGTATGCTCAATATGTAAGTTGTTGACACAATCTCCAATGAAATTTGCCTCACTGATAAACAAAACATACTTGCAGAGTTGTTGATTTGTATTCCACCACTTGCAGAACTCCAAAATTACCATCTCCAGGGTGCAGATGT
Source organism: Lycorma delicatula (assembly GCF_047948215.1). Lineage (NCBI taxonomy): Eukaryota > Metazoa > Arthropoda > Insecta > Hemiptera > Fulgoridae > Lycorma > Lycorma delicatula. The sequence continues at coordinate 134,212,000 of NC_134457.1, read as the reverse complement.
TGAAACGGCTGTTTATGATAAGAATAAAACTTGTTTTATTTAAGTGTCATCCATACCATCGAATGCAAAACTCCAATTCACTTTAGAAAGACGTCATGTATTGACGCCTGGACTGCCCTGAACTGCATCAATATTAATTTCAACAACAGCATTGTGTTGGACAGACCTTTCTTAGGTGGTACAAATATAGGGAGGGAGTGAACCTGTTTCCCAAAGACTGCAAATTTGCTCTAATTGTTTTGGGATCTGGAATCCTTCAATTCAGAAGATGTATTTCATATTTAATGACAAACAGATCATGTTCAAACTAAAGTTCACAAAACACCTTCACTGATGACAACAAAGTTCACACACCTGATATACTTAATGTACCTAACAGAATGATGTAAACACTAATACAGAATTGTGCATTGTTGATCAACTGTCATTATTTTATTGCTCACTTTGAAACATAATTTTTCAAATCTACGTAATTTTTATTTCTTTATTTCTATTTTATAATTTTTGAGTAATTTCAATTTTTTTTTATTTTTAACATTACATTTTGTTTTTACAAATTTTTCATATCACCAAAAAATAATTTGGTTTTTGTTTACATTAAATAAATACTTCTCTGACAAATGTAGTAATTTACTGTTTCCAAATAAAAAAATAAAAAAAATAAAAATAATTGAATTTTTCTAACTTTTCTTTGTTTTACTACACCATTTTATTCAAAATTAAATTCTCTACAAGTTCTGTTTAAAAGGTTTGTGTTTATTACCCAATTAACAATGATAATGCACGTCAAATATAAAAAACAGGGTTTACATCAATTTATTGGTTTTCTAAGACTACTGCAGATACAGTTCTGGGATCTATTTTAATTGATTTTTCAGGTTAAAACCTATAATAAATCACTACTTCTGCCTCTTAGTTAACATCCTAAATATTTCAATATGATCTCATTACACCAGGGTAGCTGAAATCAGAGAGAAATCTTTTACTAGCCGTAACTCACAAAGAAGCAATTTAGGATATAAGTTTTATGGACTTTTTCCATTATTTTCACAAGTAGAATAGGTTATGAAAGTCCCAGGAGAATTTCATGATACACCTGTGTATATATAGTGTTTCATTTTAATCACTCCAGGCGATTTTCTTGTAAACTACACATATACAAAAAAATTACCTAATAAAAGTTACTCAGATTGTAGAACACCACAAGGTGGCCTTGTATTTGACCTTGACTATTATTTCAAGGTTAACATGATTTTTTCAAATGGAACGACCCATTTTTAACCCCACCAATGAAAAGAGCAGAAAATTTTACATTGGAATATGTGGTCACACATACAACCTTGGGCCTTTTTTTAAGGTCATAAGAGATAGTGTTATATGGGTGAAAGTATTATACGGAGGTAGTGTTATACGAGTTACAAGTTTTTTAAGGTCATACAATATTCCTGGAATATTTATATTCCAGGCCATTTATCTCGCAAACTTTGGGAAAGAGCATAAAAATGACTTTACACTATCATATAACACTATCTCTGATGGTTAGCCATATGACCTTCAAAAAAGCTCCAAGGACATATGTTTGACCACATATTTTAACATAAAATTTTCTGTTATTTTCATTGGTGAGGTCAAAGATACGTTATTCCATTTAAAAAATCATATTAACTTTAAATTAACTGTCAAGGTCAAATTCAAGGTCACTATGAGGTGTTCCTCACTAATTTGAGTAACTTTTGTTTAAGTAATTTTTTGCGTTGTGCGTAGTTTACGAGAAAACCACCTGGAGCAATTAAAATGAAACACCCTATATAAATGTAAATGAAAATTCCTAATTTCATAATAAATGAAAATTCAAATAATTCATCAACATATTGACCAATATGCTAATTAATTTCAAAAAATAACAACTCAACCACCAAAACATAGTATCAGAAAACCTAAAAAAAACTAATACTAATAGTTAACTCTTGCAGGATCCCGCACCTTCAGTCGTACACAATTCTTTAATTACATCCAACAAGTAACAAAAAAGAAATAAAAACTTAAAAATTGAGGAAACTTAAACACTAATAGCCACAAAATTTATAACAGAAATCCATTGCCGTAACTGGAATGCCATTCCAGTAATACCAGTTGGTGCATGTGTAATTTTTAAAAACTAATTCATTACTACTCAAACAACTTCATAAGTTCAAGGAACTGGTTCATAGATACATTTCTGATCAAAATTAGAAAAGTTTCATTTGCCTCATAGGTTAAACAATGCAACACATTTATAATATGAATGCAATTTATTAAGACAAGATTATGTACTTTAGACATTACTTTACCTAAAAAATTTTAAAAAGCTTGTTCAAAAACTGGAAATTGTATGCTTTCTAAGAGAATTCTTTTAACAATTTAAAAAGTTAGTTTTCAAAACATTTTTGTTTACAAAAAATACATATCTGAATAAAAAATATTGATTACAGCTCTTGAGAACAATTTAATACTGAAGAATTTGTTAAAAAAAAGCAAAAAGAACAAAGGTAAGTAAACCACATTTTCAGTCAAAATAATGCAGTAAAATCAATGTTAATTTTTTTTTTAAATTGAATTAATGACAAATCTTTCTGAAGCATTTAGTCTAATTATTTACTTAGTAATAGATTGGTCTGCCAATAGGAAATACATATCGCTACATACCATTATTATTCCATTGTATGTTAATTTCACAATGAGAGTAAAATGTTAAATAGAAAAAAACGTTTAATTCATAATTGCTAATATGATCATATTGCTATAAATACTGATTTTTATTGATAAATTAATGTACTGAAGAAAATAGTAGCAGTATTTCAATTGAAAATACAGCTCACTTACCCTTACATCCTTATTATTTTAGTTTTAGTTTTTGTTTTTTAAACAATTTAAGAATTTACCAGGTTTATGCGAAACATCTTTAATTTTGAAAACATTTTTACCATATATCAAAAGTTTAACTTTTATTATTAGTATTATCATGAAGCATGTGAAAGAATCCCATGTTTATTTCAGAAACTGTAATGTGATGATATTTCTTCAAGGTTTTATAGTTAGACAACAATTATCATTGTACTTTGTAACAAGACTTCACAATAAGCAGAACTTATCCATCACAAAAAAACAATGCATATGATCTTGTAGATTGACGACACTGCTTGAATTTGTTTTTTTATCACAAATTATTATAGTTATTTTGATTTTAATGTCATGTCAGAAATCTCACACTAGAAACAATTTGGTTTAAGAACTTATAATTTTTCTCAATACATTGTGCAAAAAAATCATACTATAGCCATCATTTTTAGTTTTTCTTATAAGCATTTTTTATAACCAACAGGAGTACAACCTGCAATAGTTCAAACGGTCAAACACAATTTTCTTGAGAATGTTTCTTGAAACATCAGGGAAAGACAAGGGTATGATGAGATTGTAAACCATCTGTTCTCACAAAGTTTTGAGTTGATTGAATGAACAAAATCATCAATCATCATAGAAAGTCACCTCCTATACAAATCACATACATTCTTGCATCCTTCACTGAACTGCTCGACTCATTTTGTCACCAGTCAATCATTCTCGAAATTTTAACCTATACTTCATACATAAGGTGACAAATTTCGGCTATGAAACAAGATGTTGAAACTCAGATTTCAGCAGTAAATTATAATATTTTGAAATTATCAAATTAATTTCAGTATACAGTAGCGTGCAAATCTATCTGAACATAGATATTTAATAAAAAGTAGCTTTATTTAGAAATAAAATAATTTATACAAAATAAAAATTAAAAATAGACTTCAATAAATAATTATATTTTTATTTATTAACTAAAGAAAAAGTATTTACAACCTGTAAGTATTTTTGAAATTGATGCCAGCCAACACAAATTAAACACAAACTTACGTAAAGTTAGTACATCAACCAACCACTAAGCGGCTAAATGAGATTCCCACATGTAAAATGGGATCTCAAGAACAAATAAGAGAGAGTGACTCATGATCATATCTCATCTTCAGTTTGCTAAGCCAGCATCTTCCCAACCTTTCAGTACTTGTGACCCAATTTTCAAACATAATTTTCATCGCACCCCCTCTCTCATATAATAACAATGTATACAATAATGTATTTTGAGTATTTTTATACAAAAGCTACGCTAAGACCTTAACTACAAACCTAACAAATTACCAAGAATATGTAAATTTATTGATATTTGGCAACACTGATCCACTGCATTGACAAAACCAGAATCAATGCCTCTCTATTGCTCTCTGTCTTACGCCCACCATAGTGGAAATTCTCATGGCTTCATGACAAGTTCCAATTTGTCTTAAACATTCTGGAACGTCTGAATGACTGTCTGCACAAACATATATAAATATTGCACCTCATTCAATTCCAGCCAGTTTCAGTTGAGTCGATCCTTCTATCATTACTGAATCTATTGTGAATGTGTATGTTGTAATTTGCTTGCTAATTGTAATTCACAGCAGTAGATTTAGACATAATCATGGATACATTTTTAAGTGGGCGTAAGCGAGCATTAGACAACAGTGAAGCATCAACAGTACACAGAAAGCGTGGTTCCGAAAATAAAACCAAGAAAATATTCTAAATACTTAAATTTTGGGTTTGCTAGTACTGAAGTAAAGAAAGGCCCCTTTCAGTACTTGAGTAAAGGAAGAAGAAATACTACTTTGTTTCATTTGCTCAAAAATTTTGATAACAGACAGCATAAAACCTAATAAACTTAAACGGTATTTGGAATCACTTCATAGTGAGTATGTTAACAAACCCCAAGAATTCTTTGAATTAAAATTAAAATCATATGAAAAGCAAACATCATTTTTTTTTTAAAAAAACTGTGAATGAAAAAGCTTTACTTGCCTCTTAAAAAGTTTCATATAAAATGGCCAGATGTAAAAAAAAACCTTACATCATTGGTGAAGAGCTTATTTTGCTAGCTTCAACTGAAATTGTAGAAACTATGTTTGGAGATTATTTTGCCAAACAACAGCAGTCCATACCTCTATCAAATGATGCTGTTGCCCACTGAATTGATGATATAGCTGAGGATGTAAAGCATCACCTTTTTGGGAAGTTGCATGACAAATTATTTTCAATTCAGCTTCATGAGGCAACAGATAGTAAGTAATAAAGATGCTCATTTCATTGCCTATGTTTGATTTTGTAATGGTACATCAGCAATAGAAGAACTACTTTTCAGCAAATAGAACTGAAAGCAAATGCACTCGCATTATTTGCTATATTAAATGATTTTATAAACGAGGCAAACATAAACTGGAAAAATTGGGTCAGAAGATGGTGCTCATTCAGTGTCTGGAAGATTCCAAAATATACACATGCACTTGTGAAACAAAAATCTCCACAGTATATCTGAATATATTATATGTTCGATAGAGAACCTCTGGCTTCCAAAGAAATGAGTCCTAGTCTGAATAATTAGCTAACGACAGTTGTAAACATAGTAAATTGTATAAAAATGAGACCTCTAAAATCAGGAATCTTTTCTGCAATTTGTAAAGACATGGGTGCAGTAGATTAATCGTTACTATTTTATTGCGAGGCAAGATGGTTATCACGTAGGAAATTTTTGCAACGTGTTTATGAATTAAGAGATGAAATTGCCATTTTTCTTGAGGAGGGAAACCAACCGGGAGCCAAGAAGTTTCAAGAGGGTTAATTTCTGATGGAATTGAGCTGCTTGGTCCACGTATTTAAGAAATTAAATACCTTGAATCTTCAACTCCAAGGAGCAAATACACTTATGTTGGATATGAGTGATTAAATTAATGCTTTTTGTATAAAATTGGAATTGTGGAGCAAAAAACACAGAAATGTTTGCAAATGTGGATGAATATGTTAAAACTTACAAGGTTGAAGAACATGTGAAAGCTGTTTTTGTAACCATTAAAGATCATTTAACAATGCTGGCATAGAATTTTAAAAAGTATCTTCTTGTTGATGATAACTTGATAACAAATGGGTTAGGATCCATTTCAAAATACTCCTTAAGGGCTCTCAACTGCTGAAGAAATCTTCATAGACTTTTTGGCAATTGGTGAAATCAAAAGATAATTTAGTACTAAATCACTCTTTGAATTTTGGGCAAGGGTGGATGATGAGTTTTCTGCACTGAAAATAAGGGCATTTCGTATATTATTACCATTTTTTTAATATACTATCTTTAAGAAACCGGATTTTCTGTGGTAACTGCTTTGAAAACAAAATATAGATATTAGCTAAATACAGAAAAAGAAATCAGAGTATCTAATTCTAATATTAAACCTTCGTTTGAAAAACTATTCTGCGAGACAGGCCCAAGGGAGTCACTAATAATTAATTATTAAACTTGTTTTTAATTTAGTACTGACAAGTTAATTAAATACATTGTGCAGTACTGATACAATCCTACTCATAAGTGTATTATATCAGTATAAATGTATATTTTATTATTTCTTATGTCAGAATGTATTTTATTTTGCTTTCCTTTCAGTAAATTAATAAATTTTTTTAATATTTTCTTTTCGATATGCTCACACCCCCTATTTAGTGTTATCACCCACCCATCCCCCCACCCCAAGGCAGCATGCCCCACAGGTTGAGAAATACTGCACTAAGGCCAATATACTTTGTAATAATGTATGTATCTAAGCATCTATAAAGTATTCTTAGATCATATTTTTATATGTCACATTTTATTGTTGCATTATATTTTCATAGATCTCATTTTATTATAGTAAAACTTCTATTACCAATTTTGCATTGTTTGAAGTAGGATTTATATTATACAGATCATAGGTTTTCTTTTTGTTTAACTTGTGTTGGTTTTAGTTGGTTTAAGGCAAAAGTTTTTTGGGGTGGGAATTTGTACTACTTATTACTATGAATATAATTTATATAATATATATATATATAAAATATATTTAATATATTATATATATAATTAAAATGAGTAGGCCTACTAAATGCAATACTCAAATGAGACAGTGATGTTTAAAGGAAAGTTGTCAAGAAAGGAATGATCGTTTAAGGAAAAACAGAGAAAGAAGTGCCATGAACATTTCTGCAGAGACTTCTGAACAACAAGAATGTAGACTCTCACAAATGAGAACATATAACAGTCAATTCTTACAGAGAGGAAGTTTAGAGTCATGCTCATAGTGTCAGTTTAATACACAAATGTTTGTGAAACAAAACACAAGAGCAACATACTCAACACCACAACTTGATATATGAGGAAGGAGAGTTACCAGAAGCTGTACTCATAAAATTTGATGATAGACTATTGGTCTTAGAATGAAAGATGTTGATGGTTGCATAGCCATTTCACCAGCTTGTACAATATACCAAGCGACAAATGGATAGAGATGTAAAGCGCAGAATGCTATTTCTAATATTAAGCTGAGTTTTTTAACTGTTCACAAACTGCAGGGTACATCTTGGCAGGACAGTGATAGACCTCAGCAAGAAAAATTTTGCTAAGGGGCAGATTTATGTCGCTCTTAGTTGAGTTAAAACTTCAGAGGGCAACGCCTTATCTGATATGGACCCAAATAACTTGTTAAATAGACATGATGATAAAGCTGTGACAGAAATGATGAGATCGCATAATCTACCCAATTTATAGGTTTCATTATTGCGAACAAACATTTGGACAAGGTTGCAAGTACCAAATTAAAAAAAAATTGATCAAAATCGGTTTACTAACAGTGGAGATATTGGGCAACTATATACATTAAAAAAACCACAGTAGAATTAATAACCTCCCCTTTTTTTGAAGATGATTAAAAAAATCATACTTATACAATTTGTGAATTTTGTGTAATAATATGTCCTCCTTTATTCTAAATCATTTAACATACATCATTAGGCACTGATTCAACAAGTCTACTACACATTTTTCTGACTTCTTCATCATGAAATTAAACAGATATTATTAATGTTTTGATCTTGAGTCAATCTTAATAAGTCAATCTTTCTAGTACAATTCATTTTTGAGAGTCGTTTTAGAATATTGTCCAGAAAATTTCAATTGGGTTTAAGTCTGGAGAGTTCCCTGGCCATGTGAGCACTTTAATATTTTGTTCTTTAAGAAGTTTTTCCATTTCTTTGGCATG